>NC_052360.1:26810025-26820154 GCF_009727055.1 Benincasa hispida
ATATAAAAGTATAAAAGCAAGCACATTACCACCAACCTAAGCCCAAACCTACTATTTTAGTATTGATTTATTATTATTTTTTATGTAGTTTAATTTTCAAACCATTACATGATTTATTTAAATTTAAAAATGATTAATCTAAAATTAAAAAAGTTGCTAATTTTATTAACCTAATAATAACACATTATCAATTCATCTTTCCTTTTAATTCATCTTGGTTCTTCTTAAAAGAAAAAAAAAAAAAATCAAATCGACCGATGTACGGGTGAATTTCACGTTCTTTTTTTGGTTAGTTTTTTATGTCAGTTTTCTCAAAATTGACACCGACCAACTGATATACATCCCTAAATAATATATTTATACCATTATAGAGAGTTGTCCCAAGTAAGTAATATTGAAATCAAGTGGACAGTGGCAGCCTATGAGTCATTTTTCATTTTCTCACATTTTTTATATATTTTTCTTCCTTACCTAGGAAGATTTATGTGATTTCTTCTTTCTATTTTACTAAAATTTTAGGAGAAAAATAATGATATTCAAATGGAATTTAATAAAAATAGTTATAAATATTACAAACACAGTATAAATCGATTTATTTATGATAATTTAGAATTTACACTTGATTAATCCTCAAACTAAGAAAGTATACATCGATTTTTTTTTCCATTTAATTTTTGTTTTGAAAGAATTTAAAACCCTATAAGTAATAAAAACAAAATAAATGAACAAAAATAACTCAAAACCCTACGGGTCAAGATTAGAATGATGATCATTATTAATACAATCGATTAAATTGGATAGCAAGCAATGTAATAATCGTTTTACTAAAGTAATTAATGTTCAAAAGTTCGACATTGAGGCTCCATTATAAATTATGATAATGTTTTATAGATTCGTATAGAACCTAATTTTGTTTCTTTTGAAAAGAAGAGATGCGTTAATTTCAAAATCAATCAATTAATAATCTTTAACTTTAAGATTATTCCTTTTGAAAAACGTTTAATTGCAAAGTTTAAGGTTGCTATGCGTAGAGTGCGTTAATATGCGTATGACATTTTGAGTGCTCTTAAAAAGTATTCTTTTACGTGTACCAACTTTATTATTAAAGATTTAGAAAGTCCTATAATTAAATTTATTATAATCTATTAGCTTTAAATTTTTTAAACAGTTAATGATTTAATAATTTTAAAATAACCTATAGTCATGATTAGCTTCTTTACTTTAAAGAAATTGTCTATTAAGTTTAGAAAGTTTTAATTTCATCTCTAATGAATCTCCAAACATTAAAAGTGTTCAATAAATTTTCAAACTAGCTTTTGGCTTTATGTTTATTAGGTTTTTTTTATGTATTTCACATTTTTTAAAAAATTATGAAGCAATTAGATCATAACAAAATTTGGTGCCTAATACGAGATTGACCATTTTACCTTTTATTAGATATATTAATTTTGCTCGTGAATTTTAAAAACAATCAAACATAGAATTAAAAGTTGGACTTGTCAAAACTCAAGAAGTTAAATAACTTTCAAAATTTATAGACGAAGTTAGTACTTTAACAAAACAAACCAAAAAAACAAAAACAAATGATTCAAAGTGAACATAATTTAATTACATCCCATTTGATGCATTATAAAATAGCACTCTAATGGTTTTTCTTTTTTTCCTAATAATTTAATTTAAAGGGAAATTGTGTTGCATAGCAAGATCCTTTTCACTAGAAATCAATATTAATTAGGAGGAAATAATCATTATCTCGTGTTCTAATACGCATAATACCATTTTAAATCATTAGTTGACTTAAAAGTTTAAATTGATAAGTGAAGGAAAATTTAATTTTATTATCAATCAACAAAAGTTCAGATATACTATATTTTGTGTTTCCAAGTTTGAATTTTAAGAAGTTTTTCACCTATGTTTTCAAAATTAAAAAATAATATGTTTTTTCGAAATTGGAAATTTTTGTTGTGATAAAATTTGTTTTGAATACAACAAAATCTAGTTTATTATGAATTAAAAAATTTATGTGTAGTTTTTAAGGAAAAATTTTGTTTATTTGGATATTTGCAACTCAACCTTTTTACAGATATAATGTAGAGTTGTTTTTAAATATAGAAAAATAAACTAAAATATTTATAAAATATGGTAAAATTTTAGAACTATCAATAATAAATGCTAATAGACTTCTATCCGTGTTTATTAGTGATATTGATAGATTGATAATTCGAAAAATTCACTATATCTTGTAAATATTTTCAACAGTTTTACCATTTGAAATAATTTTACTATAAGATATTTTGAATACCAATGATTGTTTTGGTTTAAAAATATATGAAGTTTTTTTGGGGAAAAAAATTGTATATTTTGGATGTTCCTAATTCGAAAGCTTTTGTTTAAATAAAATGTATTTTGAATACCAACATATTTTTTTGAGATAATTGAATACCAACCGTTGCTATGAGTTAAATATTTATTTTTTTAGGGGTTTCTTAATTAATTTGCTTTTTTAGATTAAATGTAATTTGAATACCAACAAATAGGGATACATAGGTTGGGAGATTTTTTTGGACCAATTTGAAATTTCGGGTTGGTCAGGTTAGCTACCCGAATGACCCGAATATAGTCTCCAACCAAACACAACCCAACTTTTAAAATTTGAGTCGAATTGGATGGGTTGTCAGATTATTTATTTATTTATTTTTAATTATATTTTTATTAATTTAAATACTTAAATTTATTCACATATTAATAACTAAAATTTCATAAAACTCAAATATTAAAAATCAAAATTCAAGATATTATTATAAACTTCAAATAAACATCATGGATCCACGGAAACACATTTAGTTGAAATCATATGTCTAGGAAACAGAATCTATTCGAACCAAAACTCGCATTTATTGAACTTTACCTACAATTTCTTATCTTGTAATATAATCATAAATTTCAAGAAACTCCATGATTCACTCACACTTTTTTAACTCACAATAGTTTCTAAATTATTCACTAGCAAAGCTTTCATGAAACTCCATAACATTTAACTAATAATAAAAATATTTCGTAAAATAAATCATTCACAGTCACGGGCAC
This sequence comes from Benincasa hispida, assembly GCF_009727055.1. Classification (NCBI taxonomy): domain Eukaryota; kingdom Viridiplantae; phylum Streptophyta; class Magnoliopsida; order Cucurbitales; family Cucurbitaceae; genus Benincasa; species Benincasa hispida. Next base: position 26,813,113 of record NC_052360.1, read on the forward strand.
GGATTTCTTGGCTTATAGACCTTTCCAATCTTAATCTGACCATTTCTCGATTTATATGTCATCCTTGTGCATGGGTCATGCTAATCTGTATCATTCTAATTTTATTAGACATCCTAAATACAATGAGTTATCGTATATATATATATATATATATATATATTCAACCCAATCCAATCCAAAATTAAAACTATCCAAACCCAACTCTTACAATTTGGATTGAATAGTCTGAATTGTTCGGATTGTTGAGTCATTTAAATACCCCTACTAACAAAATTTAGTTTGTTATGGTTTATTTAAAAATAAGTATTTTTCTAGAATTTTTCTAGTTCGAAAATTTTTTATTAGATGAAACGTATTTTAAATACCAAAAAATATGGTATGATTTAAAAATCTATATTTTTTTTGGATAAATATGCATCTTACAGGGATATTTTGGTAATCTTAATTAATTATTAATTAATTATCACTAAAATCACTTGACTATTTTTCTAATTTTGAAAATATTTTGTCATTTTTCAAAATGAAACATTAGAATTTATCATTTTCTCTTGTTAGCTTTAATGTAAGTATGTCGATTATAAATAGACTATCTATTTATTTATTTTATAGATTTTTAATTATATTTTAGAAATTTTTTTATTTTCTTTAGTACAATAAATTGGTTGTGGAAATTTTCGTGACATCAAAGAAAGGGAATAAATATTAATTACCTTTGAGTTATGCTTAATATGTGTTTGGGAGTAATTTTGGAATTATCAAAATCATTTTGTCATTTTTAAAATCACTTTAAAATACATTTTTAATCACCTAAAATTAATTTAGTTATGAATTTTACACTTTTAAATATATCTATCTACCATTTCTTAAAGAGGACATTTTTTTTTTTACCAAGAAACTAGAAGTTTAGATCTCTCTTTCATATATGGTTGAAGTAATCAACCATTAAATAAATAAATAAATAAATATGTATACACATATATAAACCTAAAATAATTCTAATTTTAATATAAGGAAACAATATAAGATAGAGATTGACTATGCTTGTCATCCCAATCTTTATCCTATTATTACTATTTTGTTCAAAAAAAGAGTTCATTAATCATTACTAATTCGAAGAGTTAGCTCAAAAGAGCATCTAATTTTTAAATGCTAAATAAAGAGGTAGAAGTTATTATTTTTCATTTTTCAGCCTATGGCTGGTGAATTATTCAAACTAATTATTTGGTGTACATTAAAAAAGAAAGAAAGAAAAAGAAAAAAAAATCATGCAGTCAATAATGGAACAAAATTAAGCTAAATTCCATGTATATACTATTTTAATAATACTAGGTTTTTAATGTTCACTATTTAGGACAAGGTTGTCAAATAATGGCTTTAGTTCATAATTAGCCAGCAAAAGCGGGGCCTTTAATAGAGTTGAAAAGACAAAATACAAAATTTTGTCTATATTCCATTATGAATTTATTATCTATTAGTTATATTTGTTTAATTTATATATAGAACTTAGAAATCCCAACCAAATTCAAAGAATTATGTTTAGGAAAATCTTTCTCTAGTGTGATTTGATATGTTAGATACTATTTAAGATGACAAATGAACAGAAGTATAGACATAGCTTTGTTATTATGACACTTTTACTCTTGTTAAATTAAAGCTAAGGTTATTGGTCAAATTCCAACCCACATTGTGTATTATTCTATTGGAGTTTGTGCCAAATAAGGTAAGAAATCACCAGTCCTTTCATATTATGAGTGACATTTTTATAGTAAAATAGTGCCAAAAACGAGTTTAGTTTAATGATAATTGATATGTTAAAGTGAGCTTTATTTATGGTAGTTTTTATAATTTACAAATGTTCAGTTTGGTCTCTAAAATTTTAAAAAATGACTACTTTCGTCCCTTTATTCTCATTTTTTTTTTATTTTTATATATCAAAATTTTATCATTACATTTCATTTACTAAATTTCTTAAAATATATTCATCAACTTATATTAAAAGATTTTCATTATGTATAAAATTTATGTTATTTGTAGATGTGGATCATCAAAATAATTACTTTTTAAGCGAGAGGACTAAAATGGAAAAAATATATTAACAAAAGTAAAACCTAAGCAGTATTTTTCTCGAAAAAAAAAAAAAAAAAAAAAAAAAAAAAAGAAGTCAAATGCTTGTTCGATGAAAATTTTCTTTTATCTTGTTATGTACTTTTAATGAAGGAATTTCCCCCCTTTTTGACTAACGGGCAACGGCATTCAACATTTAAAACTCATTCTTCATTGTTGTTTTTATTATATATAAGGTAAAATCTTGTGCAGATTCAAAGAATAGATTGAGAAAATGTTTTGATGTTGCAATAATTTCATTCAATGTTATTAGACATAATTTGTAAAATAGTCTCTAACAAGATTTGCTACCTTATTTTTTATCCATAATTCTTCTCATAAATAAAATATTGTTTTGATTTTTTTTTTTTTTATATATATATATATATATATATATATTTGTAAAAAGATATTCAATTTTTAAGATTAATGGATAATCTTTTTTAGTACAACAACAGTAAGATAGGAGATTGAACCCTAGAAAAAAGGTTACATCAATTGTCGTTAGTTAAACGGATTACTTAAGCAACCAATCTATAATTGATATTTATGTTTATTATATTGAGGAATTTTTTTCCATTAATAAATTTTTTAAGAAAAATATCTTAATCAAATTCACTCAATGTGATTCGACATGATTCATGGACAGAGCATCTAAAATTAAAAAAGTCATATATTAATTCATATATGCATTAAAAAAAGTCATATATACATTTGATAGTTTGATATGGAGCTCGTCAATAATGTTAATACATCATTTTCAAACGTATATATATGACTTTTTTTAATGCGTATACGAATTAATATATTGGAGAAAAAATTTCGACTCTAATACATAACCTGATTTCATTGACATGAATGGTTTTTTTTTTTTTCTTTTTTTTTTTTTTTTTATAAATATTTTTCGTTTTTATCTATTTTTCTCTACTTATTTTAGAAAGAATCACATGATTGAAATTTCTTGATACTTTACTAGAATTATGGGAGGGAGAAGAATTTTATCTTAATTTGAGTTTATTTAAAATGAAATCAAGTAAAAGTAGGTATAAATTACTAACAAATAGTTTAAATTAAGAGAAATTATTTTAAATGATAACATTACTAAAAATATTTATAAATAATAACAAAATATTACAGTTTATCTGCGATAGACCACGATAAACTTCTGTATCTATCATGATAGATAGAAAGTAAAATTTTGTTATATTTATAAATATTTTGATTCATTCTCTTATATTTAAAAACAACTCATAAATTGATTCAAAATTGATATAATTATTAATTTAAAGTTTTAATTGATAAAGTTAAAGGACTTGAACTAATTTTTTTCTCTAATATTTAAAACACATCCGTTATTATCATTATTATACATGGCAAGATGAAGAGAGAATCTAATCAAATTCACCGAATCAAATGGGAAAAAATGTATTGATGATATAATAAACTCAAATGATGATAATGGATATACTATATTAACTAGTTCAAGTTGAGTTATGTGTGAAAAATCTTAATGTTATGGGACAATAGCTATAATCTCAAAGATCTATAAACTTTTTTTTTTTTCATAATTTCATTATTGAAAATAAATTGGACTTTTTTTTGACAAAATATGAATAGAGAAAACAAACTTCTAATCTTAAAAGTGATATTGTGAAAATAAATTTGATTTTTTTTAGTGATGGAAGATTTTATATTAATAGTTAAAACCGTGTGTAGAAATTGATTCCTATTTTCCCATTAGCAATATAATTTCAGGTTTAAATTGTAGAAATATCTAATTTGTCCAAAACAATAAAAAGACAAAAAGAAAATAGCAATTTCAGGATTCCTTTGGATTTACTTTAGATTTGAAAACAAGTCAAGTATTTAGTGTCACTTTTTATTTTATTTTATTTCATCAGTACAATAAATAGAAAATTTGAAAACAAATTACCGTCGTTTTATATCAATTGAGTTAAAGGTGTGTTTCAAGTGTTTAATTTTAAAAATAAGTCATTTAAAAAAAATGAAATATATAATAAACCACTTAAAATAGCTTTTGAAGAGTATTTTCAACGATTTTTATCAAAAGTATTAAGTATTTAAATAAAAATGAGTTTTTTTTTTTTTTTTTTTTAATTAAACCAAACAGATCCTAAATTTACTTTTATCTATTTTGTTGTTTGAATGAGATAGAAAGAGTAAATGTGTTGCACTCAAAGGAAAGAAATGTGTTGAAAAAGAAAATAATAAATATTTGAGGTTGCTTGTTCTTACATTAAGATGTAACTTATAAGCAAGTTCCTTTCCAAAGAGAGAGAGAGAGAAGAAAGAAAGAAAAAGAAAAGAAAAAACTTAATAGGCAAGTCGGTATTGATTTTTGGATTCTTTCTCCAACGAATTAATATATATATATATACAAATAAATTTTCATATTACTCTTTTATCGGGTGATTATGACTTTTTGAGAGTAGGTGTTTGTTTGAATGACCGTGGTGGTAATTTTTTCAATTTTTAATTTACAAAATAAATTTATATATTTAAAAAATAAAGGTTTAGGTCGAATAAGTGCAACTGATGTTGACGGGAAGCAAATCTTCAACATCGGATGCAATAGAAACCAATTGGATGCATTTATTTGGGATGGAAGTGGCTATACACACCAAATTGGTGCATTGGTTCTTCCAATGTATATGTGAGATGATGCACGTGTAAAAGAAAAATAAAATAAATACTTGCATTTACGTCCTTAAAGAAAAATTTTATGAGATCTAAAGTTTAGAGAAAATACGAAAAACTATAGAGGATTTAATTAAATGAAAATAGTAATTAATATGGTGAAACAATGCATCCTATTGTGTGACTTTATAATATATATATAATAACATTAAAATAAAAATTTTTGCATTATATATATTACAAAACTGAAATATTAACATATTAATTCGATAGTTTAACTACTAGAACAAATTTGCTCTCTTTGTATTATATATATATATATATATATATATTTTGTAAAAAAGACGATAATATGATAACATTAAAATAAAAATTGTTACATTATCTAACTTTTAAAAACTAATGATAACTAAAATAAAATTGTATAGTATTTATTTATTATATATTAAAAAATCACTATTTCAAAAAATAATTAGAATCATAAGATTTTACGTACATTACATGTATTTCTTTATTAGTATATATAAAGTTGACGATTGAAATCCCGATAAATGAACTAAAATTAGTGCATGATTTTTTAAAAATAAATGGAAGAATAAAAATTTAGAAAAGCATCAATTTACCCATCTAAACTTTTTGGATGAAAATTAATCCCTGAACTAAATAAATCTAAACTTGTAATCAATTTAAATGTTTGGCTTAGACTTTTGTTTTACTAATGTGTAGATTCTTTTAAATTAAGAATAGCATGAAATATTAAACAGAAATGTTAGGATTAAGTGGAAGACAGCAGTGATTCTTAGGGATGTGCCTAATTAGGTTGAATATTTAGGCTAATATAATTAAATAATTTGATGGGTCACATTATTTTGTTTCTAATGGAGTTCTAAGAAATTTCTCTTTAAATGAAGAAAAAATTCATTTAATATATATATATATATGGTTATGTTTTTAATGAAGGAAACATGTGATTAGATTTTATTAAAAGAAAATAAAAAATGTAAGACAATTTATATTTTAGTATTAACATTATATAAAAATCATAAAAGTTTTGTAATATTTATATTTTTATTTTATCAATGAAGTGTTTAAATTAGTAATACATAATTCAATTTCAAAATTTGTTTAGTACAATCATTGATATATAAGAATTTAAATAATTTGACTTAAAAAAAAATAATATATGTCAATTATAACCTTAACTAACTCAATTTTAAAAGTTTTGAAAATATAGAAGAAAAACTATAATATGACATTATAATAATACAACAATCATATTCTATCTTTAACTAAAGAAGAAAAAGAAATTAAAGTTGACATATAACACATCACTAGATTCAAACTGGAGTTGCTAAGGACAATATTAGTGGCAAGATCATAAATTTGTGCTAGAAATATAGTTCAATACATTATATAGATTTGGCATCTACAATATACTTTCTATACATAAATGAAATATTTCTTATGCAGAGTAAGGTTGTATTAAGGGACAAAATGTTTTCTTTTTAGTTTCAAGAAGAAAAAAAAAAGCCCCACTTTTTTCAATTTTCAATTTCTAAAATAAAAATGTACAAATCCATCCCCCATTGAGTTGAGAAATTAACACCTAATTACTTTATAATACTGCTACTAATAATAAAAGTGGCTTTATTAAGAACAAAATTTAGGCACGGTCTCGATTGTGCACAATTATTGTGCAGTTCAAACATCACTTAATAAAAATATGTTACGTGATAATTATTTTTCAAATTGTTCTTTGAGATATTTTAATATATAAAAAAAAAAAAAATTTAAAAAAAATTTTCATATATAACAAAATTTCATGATAGACACTAATAGAAATTGATAGACATCTATATGTGTGTATTACTGTTATTGATAGATGTCTATCAGTATCTATCAATGTCTATCACTAATATATAATGACAATTTGGTATATATTTGAAAATATTTTTAGCAATTTTAGTATTTAAATAAATTACCTACATTTAAAAAAAATCTATTATTTATAGAAAGGGAGATGAGACCTTTAATATTAATATTGTTGTTTTCAAAACTTATTAGAGAAATATTGTTGTTTTGAAACTTATTAGAGAAATATTGTTGTTTTGAGATTTCGAGGCTAGAAGTCGAGGGTTGAGGATTCGACTAATGTAGAGGTCGAACGTTGAGGACTCGACAAACAAAGAAAACTTGGAAACAATACGTAAATTAGGGTTGTCGAGGGTTGAAGTTTCGACATACATAAGTCGAAACTTCAACCCTCGACAAGAAAAAGGAA
>NC_052360.1:26823070-26880495 GCF_009727055.1 Benincasa hispida
AGGAAATCTCGCTAATTTTGTGATGAGGATCTCGCTCTAGAAGGGAATCTCGCTAATTTTGTATATTAAGATTTTCGAAGGTTGAAGTTCTGGCATACATAAGTCGAAACTTCAACCCTCGACAAGGAAGATAAGTGGGTGAAGCAGATTGTAAGAGAGAGCGAGATTGTAGAGAGAGCGAGATTGAGCGAGCGAGATCGTAGGAAGAAGTGAGATTGAGAGAGCGAGATTGTAGGAAAGAGCGAGATTGTAGGAGAGAGCGAGATTGAGAGAGCGAGATTGTAAGCGAGAGCGAGATTGAGTCTACCACATGGATTAAACGGTCAACCAGTCAGCTGATGTGGTCTGCCACATGGAAATCGTCTTCACTTTATTTACTTTCCATTAAGTCTAAAAAAGTGCATATATATCATCAAGCTGTCCCTGCTCCGATTACCCTGCACGATTCCCTGCTGCATGACGTTATCTGATTCCCCTGCTTCGATTCCATGCATTCATTGAACGCATTCCATGCCCCTCTGCCATAGCCTTATGTCTTTTCAAACCACTCTAAACCCGTGGTCAAGTGTTCAACACTCGACCTACATCCTTTTAAACCACCATCCCTCTCATTTTTCCTCAATCACTCATCAATAATTTTTGAAGACTCACTACCCTTGATTTTGCTCACTCCTCTCCCTTATTTGCTCACTGCACTGCCCCCTCACTGCCTTCGAAAAATAAGCCTTGAAAAATCAGATAGAAATAATATATAGACATCCCAATCTAGAACCATCAGGATCAATAAGATATATGTCATTCCCTATTTCGAATGCACAAGCTATGAACTTGATGTTCTCAATGACAATGCCAGTGCCAAATGTAGTGCATTTGTATGTAAATGTAAATATGTTAGGGGTGGATCCTGATACATCATTTAACCAGTTTGAAGATCCAACTCAATGTATCGATACTGATCCGGAGTCAGTTGCATTGCCATGTGATGATGAAGATATGGTGGCTAACAACTTGTATAGAGACTTCAGAACAGAAACGAATGACAAATTTGAAGAGCTAGATTTCGATGGTCGTGAACATGAGATGCTTTCAGATACATTCAATGATTTGGATATGAATGTATTGGATAGCATTCAGGAACATGACCCAATTGTAGCTCCTGTGGACGTTGACAATATGCAATTGTATAATGGAATGATTTGTCAAGACAAGGAAATGCTACAACACGCAGTCAAATGTTTTGCTATAAAGTGTCACGCACCATACGAGGTTGTTGAATCTACACCGATGATTTGGACAATTCGGTGTAAGAAGTGGGAGGAAAGTTGCAAGTGGAGACTTCGTGCAATAAAGAAAAAATTGCATGGCTTGTTCGAGATCACTAAGTATGATGAGCAACATACATGTTTTTATTCAGAACTAAGTCAAAGTCACGTGCAATTGGATTCATCAATGATTTCACTGGAGTTCTGTGACGTCGTAAGAGAAAAATCATCTATTAGTATGGCACAACTACAGTCCGACATCAAATCAAAGTTTGGATATCATGTTCCTTACCATAGGGTATGGGAGGGAAAAAGAAAAGCGTTGGCTAAAGTGTTCAGTGATTGGGATGAGTCTTACAAATTATTGCCTAGGTGGTTATATATGGTTAAGCAGACCAATCCCAGAACACGAGTAGAGTGGAGAGTTAAAGAAATGCTTACTGAAGGCCATGCTATCCTAACTTCTGTATTTTGGGCATTTGGTCCTTGTATAGAAGCTTTTAATAAATGTCGGCCGATCATTTAGATAGATGGTACACACTTATACGACAAATATAGAGGAAAAACCTGTTGATTGCTACATCAGTTGACTCGAACGGCCATCTACTTGCACTTGCGTTTGCCGTTGCTGATGAAGAGTCCGCAGACTCATGGGGATAGTTCCTGAAACACCTGAGAGAAATTGTAACACACGAAGAGGTGTGTTAATTTTCAGATCGACATGCTGGTATAATTGCAATAGTGAAACAACCCAGCAAATGGTTGGACGGGACCGAAAATATCACCATCATTTCTGCTTACGACATATTGTCACCAACTTCAATAAAAAGTTAAATTTAATTCAATGAAAAATTTATGTTTATCGTGCCGGGTGTCAGTTTCAAATTCAAAAGTTTCAAACAAAGCAATTGAAGATATCAAAGAAATAAATCGGAGCTGTCCGAGTTTTTTTGACAACATTAGTTTAGAGCAATAGACTCAAGCACATGATGGAGGATTCAGATATGAGTGGATGACGACAAATCTATCAGAGTGCATAAATGGAGTCCTCAAAGGAGCTCGAATGTTGCCTATAAATGCTCTTGCTCAGATAACATTCTTCGAATGCGTGAACTATTTCGAGAAAAAAGAAAGAAAATAAGGGATGCATTGGAGCGTCAAGATAAATACACCTGGTAATATTTATTTTTTATATAATATATACTTTATTAATAATTATTTCAAACATATTTTATAATACTAAGTGGAGTAAAAATCCAGGTATGCACACGACAAAATAAATAAATGGGTTGCACGATTTAGTAAACATGAAGTACAATCATTATGATCGGTATGAAGGTGTGTTTCATGTGAAGACCGGACGTCATAGTCTCAATGCCAAAAGAGGAAACGTTTCAAATATTGAGGCTAAACAGGTCCGAGCGGTACTGTTCATGTAACAAAGTGGCAAAGCATTCAGCATTCCATGCTTACATTTTATGGCCGTTTGCTCACATTTTAACAGAACTACGAAGATTTTTATGAGGACTACTACAAATTGTCAACGTATGTTGAATGTTACTCTCCTCATTTCAACCTGACCGCATGAAGATTACTGGATCACGCACCCTAATATGCCCGTTTACATCCTGATCCATTTCGTTGTTGAGAAAACCTGGTAGATTGAAAAGTTCACGTTATCACAACGAGATGGATTGGACTGAACCAGCACTCGACAATGATGTGGATTTTGTAACTAGTTAGGACATAATCGAAGAAGTTTCTTTCGTTACTAAGATGGGCTCCAGATAGTTAGGGATTGAAAATAAATAATTTGTTTATTATATATTCATTTTAGTATATATTTCAATTTTTTTATTATAATTTATTGTATATTCAATTTTTTTTTTTAATAAATCTATGTATATTCAATTTTTTTTTATTGTAATCAATAAAGTTTTACATTATTCTTTACCTCACACTTTTCTCCTACTATTCAATTATAGTCAAAATAATATATATATATATTTTTTCAGATCATGGCTTTAAACCCAGGACCTGTTGACCCGATGTTTTGTACGACCAGTCCATTCATCGATCATATGTTGTATGACGAGATTGTACTACTGGAGAAATATCATGCAGACGTCGAGAGGCAGTTCTCAGCCGCACTATCCCACTCCCACCTCGAATACTCGCTACTGCGCACATCTAGATTCTATGGGGTTGCCAGATTAGGATTTATTCAGCTGGACTGGCATCTGATCACAGCCTTAGTCGAGAGATGGAGGCCCGAGACGCATACATTCCATATGTCTGTTGGAGAGTGCACTATCACTCTACAAGACATAGAAGTGTTGTTGGATTACCTGTTGACGTTGAGTCCGGTCACCAGAGTGATGTACGATGACTAGTTAGAAGTTTATTATCAACTGTTACCTCGGTTGCGACCCCACCTGCCGACAAGATTAAAGGATTCGAGGTTAAGTTTATATGATAGGAACACAATTTCGTGAAGCTCACAGATGTAGACGAGAAACCGTCATAAAGATATGCGCAAGCAATATATACTACAAATGATGGGTGAAAGTCTATTTTCAGATAAATCAAGTCATTTTGTTCACTTGATGTTCCTGTCACTGTTAGCTAACCTCCATGATGTGGTGGCGGTATTCATGGGGTGGAGCATGCTTGGCATTGTTGTATAGACAACTATGCAAAAGCAACAAGACCTGAGATTCGAGGATAGCTGGGCCTTTCATACTTTGCAAACTATGGCTTGGGATGATTTTCAACAATGGCTGCACAGCTACATCATGTTAATGATGCTCAGTTAGTTGGACGAGCCACGGTTCTCGGTATGCTGTTTTAGTTCAATTTAATTTTATATCACCTGATCTAGTTAATTTAAATTCTAAATTATCAATTTAAAAATTTAGGTGGAAGACAAATTGTGTGACTAGGACAACCACACATGTAGTCAACCAGTATAGATATATGTTTGATCTGCTTCAACCTGAACAGGTACATTACACTAAACCTAATTGATTATTTTATTCACATTTTATTGTATTTGTCTTTAATATTCTCTAATATAATATTTTTGTGTTTTAGGTTATTTGGGAGCCGTACAAAATTATTGTGCATACTTGCCTAATTTTTGTAGAATGGTCAAAACATATAGCAGACGATGAGTCCTCTCATATGTTTTCACATTGGTGAGTGACATCTTCCTAACAGGGTGATGAGACAATTCGGTTTCAGAAGGATATCCCATCGCCTTGTAATACTGAACCCGTACTGCATGATATTGACCTAAGGACTGAAGATTGGTAACGAAAAAGTGCAACATTTGGTAGGTGCGATGGCACTATCGTGCAAGGTTTATTGCATAGGGGTTTGTCTTGAACAGTTTGACACAGATGTCACTCCAGAATATATTCATTGGTATAATAATATCACAAGGCGCTACGTCACTCGTCCGGAGCAGCTAGGGTCATCTGGTAAATGAATGAATATTATCTAATTTTTTAATTTAAATTATTTTAAATATTGTCTAATTTTTTATAATTCACAGAGATCGAACAACAGTAGACTCCGTGAGGTTGCGAATGATCCGAACCAGGTTCTTGCTATATGTAGTGACAAACCAAAGCTATATGGAAGAAATTTATTATATGTATGATATACCTATTGTTCCTCACCCGCTCCTAGACGTTAGAGGACCTGTTCGGGAAAATGATGAGTTTGATGAGGTTGCACATAATGTGGAAGAGTTGCCCCCTATGACGCGACGCAGAGTCAAACTGATTATGTTAGTCCGATGATGATGATGATATCAGCATTTGGTTCAGGACATTATGACTCAGAGACTGATCCTTCGTTCTTCATACGTGCATGGACATGGTCGGGGTCGTGGAGAGCAAAATGAATATTATATTATGAAGCGTTTGTAGAGGTACCAGAACAACATCAAGAAGAACCCGAGCAACCTCAAGTTCGAAGTAGACGACGACAACCAGCTCGAAATCGACGACGTCCACCTTGTGGGACACATTGATTTTTGTAATTATTTTTATATAAATGAGATACTAATTACATTTTTTTATTTTTATGAGTTATTATTTTTAGAGTTTAAATAAAATAATAAAATATTTTTAGAGATTGTTTTATAAAATGAAAAAATTAAAAAAAAAGGATTAGAAAGAAGAAGGTGGAATGTGTAATAATTAAAAAGGAAAAAAAAGAGAAAATTTGTACGGTATTCTCGCTCTCTATCAAAATCTCGCTATTTTGCTCTCGCTCTCGCTCAAAAATCTCGCTCTCTTCTCATATTCTGCTCTCGAATTTGATTGGGAAGTTCAGTGACAAAAAGAAGAAGATTCATTAGCTCGTTATTTAGTCAGACTTGCTGAGATGATAGAATCCGTAAAAATTATTCAACAAGCTTTGGAAGGAATTTCCAGGGACCTTATGAAAATTTAGAAAATACGATCTTTTTGATAAAAAAAGGTCTCCGCAATGATAATTAAACAAATGAAAGGAAGGTCCTAGGTCGAATTTTCAACTCTCGACTTATTTAAAAAAAAAAAAAACAACAATATTTTTACAAATAGTTTGAAAACAACAATATTTTCCTAAATAGTTTCTAAAAGGACAATATCCTTTTAATTTTCCCAAGGGAGATGCATGGATTAGGTGTAGCCTATTCATTGGCATTTTTTTTCTTCTTCTAATGTAGAGGCAAAATTCCATCTTAAAAAAAGGTGGACTAAAGTTAAAATAGAAAGAGAAAAAAGCGCCTTATTGAACCAAAGATAAAAATCAATAAATATTTCTTATTAGCAAAAATCGAGTGTATTGATTGGTATTTATTTTGTTAGATAAATATAGAGTTTTATCATAAATCTAATCGATAATATTGTCAAAAAAATCTAATTGATAGTGAAAGAAATAATTTATGTATGTTTTAAGGGTTCGTCGGATTGAAAACCTAAAAATTAAGCAAAAAAAAAAAAAAAGTGAAATGACCCGATTTTTGAAAAAAAAATGTCGAATAACTTTTTGCTATCGTCAAATTTGGGTGAAATTACCAAAATATACTCGCGCACACGCGAAAAAGCAATCTTGCTCTCGCTCGTCTCACCCTCTCTTCTTTTTTCACTCACGAATCACTATGTTTCTCGCTCTCGCTTGTCTCCCTCTCTTTTCTTTTTTTTCACTCACAAATCACTATGTCTCTCGCTCTAGCTCATCTCGTTCTTACTCGTCTAGCTCTCTCTTCGTTTCCTCACTCATAAAATCACTATTCTTTCTCGTCTCTTGCTCATCAGAGTTGGTCACGTCGGAGATGCTCGCATGGACTTGTCGTGTAGAAGAAAAAGAAGAAGATGTACAAAGGAGAAGAAGAAAACGATGTGTAGTCCAGGAAGATTTCTCGCACCAAGAAGAAGAGAAAAAAGAAAAAAGAAAAAAAGAAGAGAAATACCATAATTTCACGTGGTTATGATATCGACAAAGGGCCATTTAACATTTTTTTTCAAAAACTGGGTCATTTGCCATTTTTTACCTTTAAAATGAATCTTTTGAGCAATTATCTCATGTTTTAAAGTATGTGATGTCCTTCTATCTTTACAATGTGGGATCCTCGACAACACCACCTTTAACGGTCTTAAACTTACATATGAGAATAAAGACTATTTTAACAAACCTATAAAAATCCTTTTAGCTTGTTTTGTCTTTTGTCGTAAATTTATTCCAAGATAAAAAAAAAAGAGGAAAATGTCAATTTATAGTCGGCTGTATCAATTAAAACCTTAAACCAATAATTGTATCAATTTAAAAACTTTCCTAAATGTATCACTTTACACCCTCCTCTAAATTTTGTTAGACTAATATCGTGTGAAACTCATAATTTGAGTCAATTAAAGTCCAAAATTTTTATAAACCAATCAATATAGATATGCATTGATTTTGAACAACATATATAGACTTCTTCGAATGTCGATTTCACAAAACACAATAATAAATATAAATTATGACTAAATGCCTAAATTGATTCATTTATGAAAGTTCAGAAGTTTAATTTATATAATTACAAATTTTACACTAGATTCTCTCCATTAAAACATAATGAAATGTGTAAATCAATACACTTAAAAAAAAATTTAAATTAATACAATTATTAATCTTAAATTAATATAATAATACTTTACATATAAAAAAAAAAAGAAAAACAAAACAAAAGAACCGACGTGCACCACTCTTAATCAAATACCCAAAACTGTAGAAACTCCATATTCTATTATTTAATTACACAATTACACAAATCTAATCTCACATCCTATTATTAGAAAGGAACGAACATAGAGATGTAGCAGATGATGAGATGATGACAAGTGTCACCCCTCATAATTTAAAGCTAAATCATAGCCGTCAATGTATACACGGTTTCTTGCGTCCTCCATTAAGTTAACTCCCACTTGCCCCAAAAAATAAAATTAAAATGAAAAATCCTATAAATACCCACTCCAAATTCCCCCAAATTCAAAACTCATAAACATAAAAATGAAATCCATCAATTCCCTCGATCGCTCAATCTCCTCCACCAATTCCGCTCCCTTCCTCTTCCCTTCCACCTCCGCCCACCGCCACCGTCGGCTACCACTGGCCGTAACCGTAACCGCTTCGTCTCGATCCTCAGCCGACAAAAACAACAACAATTATTACGCGAGCGGGAAAGTGGTGGACGAGAGCATGATCGTGCTCCGGAAACGAATCCATGAAATCAAGATGGCAGAGCAAAGCCACGAACCGCCGGCCGATTGGCTTGATTGGGAAAAACGGTATTATTCCGATTACGATTCTCATATCTGTGAAGCTTTAGGCTATCTTCAAACTCATTTGATGAATACTCGGCCGAGCGTCGCTTTAGGAATGCTTCTTCTTATTACTCTCAGCGTCCCGTTTTCCTCCGCCATTCTTCTCCACCGGTTCTTCCAAATCGCCGCCGCGCTTCTCGCCGGTTTCTCCCCCTCTTAACATCGGAACCACCACAGTCAGTTGCCTATTCAGAAATGCCGTCGTTTTCATATAATGTAATTTTATATTTTATATAGGGACTATTTGGTCTTTGTACAGCTTACATCTCATTGTCTGTTTCGCTTTTCTGTTATTTTATTTAAACGGTCAAGTTTCTTTTTTAATATATTATACGACTTTCCTCTTTTTTCTCTCTCTTTCCTTTTTTTTTTTTATTTATTATTTTTCATTTATGGTTAAAAATTCATATATATTAATGATAATAGATACTAATAGACTTCTATATCAATGATAAATTTTTACAAGTTTCTACCACTGATATTCTTTTATTTGTCTCTATCAAAGAAGATTATATTTTGTAAATAATTTTTCTTATTTTTCTATTTTTGAAAATTCCTTTGCCGAAAATGGTCTGTGTCAATATTATCTTAAAAAATGAGAGGGATTATTATTAAAAATAAGAAAGAAAGTCAAAAGGGCAAATGATAATTCATTTATAATTCTGATGTATGTAGTCATGATGGATGACCATGAACCGAAGATTCCCATATTATATTTTATGGTATGTTTTTTTTTTTTTTAATATTTTAAACAATGGAGCTAATTAACCTTACTTTAAAGGTTCATTAGTTTGCAACGCAATTATAATTTAGATAAATCCCTTTAATTTTATTGTATGTTTGAATGTGTGTCTTTTTACTTGTGGTTGTATTTGTAAAAAAAAGGGAAAGGAAAAATACGTGTGAGATTAAATTTATTCAATTTCAAATCTTTCATTCTTCTTTTATTGTTATTATTTTAATGATTCGGTAGTAAATATAACTTTATATATAAATATATCTATATAACAAAACGTTGTTTTATATGCAAAAGCAACTAACAAGTATAAAAACAAACAATATTTTTTAGACAAACCATCTTACCAAAATTACTTTATAATAAAAATAAAAAATAAAAACAACAGTTGTTTTAATTTAGTACATTGAATTCACACTGAAAAGGAGATGCAATTTTTAGTTTAGGAAAGACAATTTTTAAATAATATAATATTAAAATAAATAAATAAATTAATACAATATGATTAATGAAGTTTTAAAGTCTAAAAAATGACTTATTTTGGTTTTAATATTCTCACTACTTCACCAACGAAATTGGATCAAGTGATGATGTGATCATTTTTCTTAAAAAAAGATGTCACGTTACTTATTTTGACAAGTATTTTTATATGACTATTCGTTCGTAATATTTATGTATCTTTTTAACAATAAAATTTTAAAAAGACATGTCGTTATAAAACATGTGCATAATAAAAGTTATACTATCTTTTTCTTATTACTATTTTTCAAAGTCTCAAAAGTATATAAAAGAATGGAATAAATTATAGTTTCAAATAAAAACGTCTAGTCTTTCTTTCTCAATGTTTTTGTTTATAAAAAACGAAGAAAATACTTACGTTATGGATGAATAATAAATTAATAATTTGAGGTTCAGAAACAAAAAAAGAAATAGGAGATGCATTAAATATGAGAAATAATTAGTGATGGGGTAGAGGAGTCCATCAAATGCTTGGTGGGGATAATTTGTCCAATTATTAGGGCAGAAAAGTTGACACAGCCTTGAAAGTCAACTCAACTGCCCTTCACTTATTATTATTATTTAAAGGGTTATATTTATGACAATATCGTGTTTGGTTCGATGATGTCTCTACGTTGGATGAACATTTTGACTTTACTTTTGGTTATGTGTTTACCTAGTTTGATCTTGTCCCTTGTTCTAGATTTTTATTTTGTCATCGAAATCTATATGTTTTGTTTCTAGAATTGTAATTGGAGCACGAGCCTTTTGTGTTTGTTTACCTAGAATTGTAAATGTTAGTTGGGATATTTTTTATCGTTAGAGGGAAAGAAAAAAATAAAATAAAATATAACTTTGATTTGGGATAAGTTATATCAGCCTATTAAATTATTAAGTGCTGCGATTTTTATTCTACTAATTATATATATATATATATATATATATATATATATATAATAATATAATTTTGAAATCTAACTAATTTTTAATGGAGATCAAATTTTACCCAAAGTTCAATTTGATTAATGTACAAGGTAATTCTTTAGATAAAAATTTCAAAGCTTATAAGTTTTTGAAAAATAAAAACTTAGAGATTTAGAAACTCATTGACTAAAATTTAAGACAAATAGCAAGATCAGCCACTTGTAAATTATACGTTATATCATTTGTTGTAATTCTACCTTTATTACTTTTAATCATAAAATTTAAACCTTGTAACTACTTGTATTAAAAGATTGAGTCATATTGTAAACCATGGTAAAAAAAATATATATATTATTTTCAAAATATTACACTTTTATACTTCATATTTTTAGTTTGATTTAGTTTCAATTTAGTCCACATGTTTTATAATGTTACAATTTTAACTCTGAGGTTTGGATTTTATTTCAATTTAAGATCACAAATTTAAGCTTTATAATTTTAAAGTATAAAGTGTTAATGTCTAATAATTAATCTAAAAGATTTTAAAAAATTATAATTAATAAAGTTTCATTACTTTTTTATTAGTATTAAAATTAATTTAAACTTTCACTTTACAATGATTTTTAATTAACTTAATAAACAATAACCCAAAATTGAATGTGAGTATTTATGAAAAGTTGGCTTAAAAATATATGTGTATATATTTTTTTTAAAAAGATATGCATGGAAGCATTAAATAGAGTTCGAACTACAAGCCTCCTCATAAATAGTAAAGAAAAATCAATCAAGTAACCCAAATAAATCCCATCCAACTTCTTTAGAGAAAGAAGAAGAGATATTTACGAAGTACACCCTAAAGATACCAAAAGACACTGCTGTATAAGCGAGATAGTGTGGTGCTCTATTTGCCGAACACGGACACTAGGCAAAAGACATAATCTGGGCATCCTCAGACAAGGAAAAAATTTCTTCACCAAACAACATAACTCAGACAAATCATGATATGACATTGATGAAATTAGCAGAGTCAGATTCCACAATCAAAAGGGCGAACATACCACCACCAAAACTAGAAAGGAGATTAGGCAAACCCTTAATCATAGCTCATTCCACAGTCATCTACAATCTAGCTCATTCTACAAACAAAATTTAAAAATATAAATCTTGAAATCTAGGGATCGAATTGGAATAAAATTCAAAATTTAAGGACTAAAAGTGTAATATTTTTAATTTTAAAGATTAAATAAAAATCAATCTAAAAAAGTAAAGACTAAAAAAGTAATATTTTGAACATATAGATCAAATAAAAATTAATCCAAAGTCTACGACGAGAAAGATATTTATCCTTTAATTTATTTATATTTTTGACTTAGTTTCATATTTCTCTTTCCCATTCTACGTATCTAAATTCTTCGGCTTTCATTTAATTCTAGAACCTCTCAAATTTCCCCATTTGGGCTTTGTTGACCGCAAGTAATCGTTGCCTCATTTATTTCTAGAACCTCTTTAATTACGTTCCCTTTTATTCCTAATCAATACTTTGGTTTATTTTAGACTACACCCATTTTTATAATTCAATTTCAATTCAAATAATAATAATAAATTTAAAAGAAAAAAAAGAAAAGGAATAATTCCTTTTTATTTCACTCATTTTCTTCAAAAAAAAAAAAAAAAAAAATTGTGAATTAACATTTTTTAACACTATTTTCAAAACTTTATTTACAATATTTTATCAAGGAATTTGAAATTTTGGTTTTTATCTATATATTTGTCTCTATTATAAACATTATAAATATGTGGTAGATAGATGTTGATCATATTTAGTGTCCAAATGCATATATCTTATGAATACACATCATTAGTGTCTAAGTCATTCCACATTCTACTTGCCAAAACTTCTATAAATAGTGATCATTTTGTGGATTTTGTGGAAGGATGGATTGGTGAGCATTTTGTGAAAAATTAAAAGAGAAAAAATGATTTATCTCATGATTTCAATTATATTTCAATTTTAGTTTTATTATTTTATTTTATTTGCTTAAATATTTAATATATTATATTCTTGATCTTATATTATATTTATATTATTGTATTATAATTTTTCAATATCCATGTTCTCGTTGTGCATCGTTGTGCTCCTCAAATTCACAACACGTTATCAGCACGAACTCCTATCATTTACCCCACTAAAGGTAGGTTCTAAAAATATGTCGGTTTGTCCCTCTTCATTATAATTAATAACTTAAATGTTGTTTTACATATTTGATATATATTAAATTTCTAATATAAATACAATATTTTGTTATCTACCATGACAAATTTTACAAAATTAGAATTTGTAGTATTTAATTTTAATAGTCATAATTATTTGTCATAAGTGCTTTATGCCGAAATACCCCTAGAATCCATAAAGATATGATCATCAGAAAACAAGTATTCTTCCTAAAGCTCGTTATGAATGGATGCACTTTAAGGCACAAAATTTAAAATTAGTAAGTGGTTACAACTCCACATTATTTAAAATTAGCTCAAATTGTAATTATACGGAGAGAAAATTACTGATGTAAATATATTAGAGAAGACATTTTCTATATTTCATGTCTCAAATATGCTCTTGCACTAGCAATATCGAGAGAAAGATTTTAAACAATATTCAAAGTAATTTCATGTCTTCTCGTGGCCGAACAAAATAACGAGTTATTAATGAAAATTCATGAATCTCAACCAATTGAGACGACACCATTCCCTAAAGTGAATGCTGTGAATCTTAAATAATCGTAGTCGATGTCGTGGCCGTGGTAGAGGAAGAATTAATTATTATTTTGTGGTGGTCGTTTTAATAATTCAAATTTCAAAAGAACCATACAAAATGATGATCATAAAGGACAAGCTCCACAAGATAAGAGTTCAAAAAGTGTTAAAAATAAATGTTTCCGATGCGAAATTATTGGGCATTGGTCATGTATCTGTTGTACGTCAAAACACTTAGTTGATCTTTATCAAGCATCCCTGAAGGAAAAAGAGAAAAATGTGGAAACAAATTTTCCATATTAGGATAATGACAAATTTGACCCGTCCCACATGACAAACTTAGATGTGGCAGACTTCTTTGAATCTTCTAAAAAGAAAATCGATATAATTGATAGAATATGAAAACTTGGATTATTTTTATATGTCGGGTGATTAAAAAATGAGCAAAGAAGATATATGTCTGGTAGATAGTGTAACTACACATACAATACTTACAAATAGAAAATACTTTTCCAAACTGACAATGTTGGAAGCAAAAGTCAATACAATATCAGGTTCTGCAAACCTAATTAAGGGGTTTGGAAAAGCAAATATTATTTTTCCTAGAGGAACAAAATTTACAATTGACAATGCATTATTTTCTAGTCAATCAAATAGAAATCAATTTAGTTTTAAAGATATACGTTGCAATGGTTATCATATTGAGACTGATAGAAAAAAAAATATGGAGTATTTTTATATCATATCTACTGTCTCATACGAAAATGTATACTGGAAGAGTTACCTGCTTTACCTTCTGGATTATATTATACGCATATATGAGTAATTGAAATATATGCAACAATGAATCTGAATTTCATGAATCCAGATATATTTACAATTTGACATGATAGATTAGGTCATCTAGGATCTATGATGATGAGAATATTGAGAATTCAAATGAATATCCATTGAAGAGCCAAAAGATCCTTCAATCTAATGAATTATCATGTGATGTTTGCTCTCAAGACAAACTAATCATTAGACCATCACCAGTTAAGGTAGGAATTGAATCACCTGCATTTTTAAAACGAATTCATGGTGATATATGTGGACTTATTAACCCACAAAGTGGACCATTTAGATATTTTATGGTACTAACAGACGCATCCAATATATGGTCATATGTGTGCTTATTATCAAGTCAAAATCTTGCATTTGTAAGATTACTTACTCAAATAATTAAGTTAAGAGCACAATTTTCTGATTATACAATTAAGACCATTTGTCTTGATAATGCTCGGGAATTTACTTCCCAATCTTTTGATAATTATTGTATGTCAATTGGGATAAGTATTGAACGTATTGTAGCTCATGTTCATACACAAAATGGTTTAGTAGAATCATTCATAAAATGTTTGCAGTTAATTGCTAGACCATTACTTGTGAGAGCTAAACTTCCTATATCTGTATGTGGATATGCTATTTTGCATGCAACATCATTTATATGCAATAGACTAGTATCTTATCATAAGTACTAGCTATTACAATTAGCTTATGACCATGAGCCAAATATTTTCCATCTAAGAATTTTTGGATGTGTAGTATATGTTCCAATTGCTCCACCAAAACGTACTAAGATGAGTCCTCAAAGGATGTTAGGAATATATTGGATATGATTCCCCATCAATTTGCTGATTGTCATTTTATTGGATCTATTGGATATTTACTGCACGATTTGTTGATTGTCATTTTAATGAGACAAAATTTCCAACATTAGGGAGAGAAATTAAGAAGTTGCATGCATCATTATTGTCTCATTTAGATCCAGGTACAAATCAATATGAACTTGAAATTCATAATATAATTCATTTTCAAAATATAGAAAATCAATTACCGGATGCATTTATAAATGCAAAGAAAGTGACCAAGTCATATATATCAATTGCAAATGCTCCATTAAATGCAGTAAGTTGTCACTAATGAGTTTGGGGCATGCCAAAAGCGTGGTAGATCATTTAGTTCTAAAGATAAAAATCCTCGAAAAAGAAGTAGTCAATAATAAAAAGACTCAATTAAGATTATTGGATGTTCCGGAAGAAATCCTAAATATTAGTACTCATAAGGATATTTTAGTAAATAAAAATAATAATGAGATCTCGATAACTTATATCTGACATGAAAAGATGGAACCATATAAATTAACAACTTTTTTTTTTGCACATAATGGTACTCACGATATTATTTATGAAAGTGAGTATGAAAAATATCGACATAGAAAAGATTGACTTATGTTCCAATAGAAATAAACTCATTTTTCAAATCGCGAGGCCTAGTTGTCCAGATATCAGAGAATGTTAAACGTGTGGGATACAAATGAAATATTTGTAAGAAAAACAAATAGAGTGATATCATAAAGGGAAACTGACCCCATAATAATTCTTGCAATAGACTGGTACTGATTATGAGAAAACGTATTCTCTAATGGTTGATATACAATACCATGAGATATCTAATTTACCTGATTATGTATGAAAAATTTAATATACATCTTATGGATGCAGTCATGCCACATATATATGAATCTCTTAATAATGATATTTATATAAGAATCCTAGAAGGATTTAAGGAACCTAAAACATATAAATCAAATTCTTGAAAATTGTATTCAATAAAGTTACAGAGGTTATTATATAGATTGAAACAATCAGGATGAATATGGTACAATCACCTGAGTGGATATTTTTTGAAAGAAGGATATCAAAATCATCCAATATGTCTGTGTATTTTTATAAAGAAATCGCAGTTAGGATTTGCTATTATAACTGTATATATTGACGACTTAAATGTAATTGAAACTCTTGAAGAGCTTTCAAAGGCAATGGAATATCTTAAGAAAGAAATTGAGATGATAAATTTTGCCTTAGCTTGCAAATAAAACATAGAGCAAATGGAATCGCATCATTTTATACATAAAAGATCTTTTGTCGATTATGTACATCATTGAATACTCCTATGGTGGTTCATTCACTACATGTGAAAAGAATATACCATCTGATCTCAGAAAAATGATGAAGAATATTAGGTCCTAAATAACCCTAAAATTTGAGAAATAAGTGCACTTATATAGTTTTATTAGTTTATACACTGCAATTTGTAGTATTTTTCAATAACTTTTACATATATGTAATATTCTCCCACAAGGACAATATTATTTGGAGTAGAGTTAAACATATGTTATGTTTTATTTGAGAATTAGTTTACATTAATTTATTTTATTCTAATAATCTAGTTGGTTATGACTAGATCTTAAACAGGCTATTTAGTACATGGAGAAGATTTTTTATATCATGATGATTAGTGAAACATACAGTAACGACTACTTTCTCAAATCATGTTAAAATTCTTGCAATTTGATGCTTGGAATTATGTGGTGAAAATATGGATGATATGATGGATTTGCGTTGTGCACTCAAGTTTCCCCAGCGGAATTCAAATGTAAATTCCTCTGAGTTTCCTGGTAAGTCCAGGGTTGAACACAGAGACTTGTAAAAATAGTGGCGTTGGTGATTTTTATGAAGACTTGCGGTAACTAGTTAAATAAATAAATAATTGGGTTTGTTGTTTGCGTTGATGAAAATAAATAACAAATGCGGTGGAGTCTGAAAAGAGTTTGTAGAAGGGAGATGCGATGAATATGTGGTGAACGGGTTGAGAAGGGTTCGGCTAACATTCCCTAGAATGCGTTCATGCTTTGCGATCATGCAACATGCATACAATAGTAGACCACCTCTCGGCGTGAATGCTACGGCTTTTAATACTAGAACGCATGTGATGTATATGCAGGTGTCTATAGGGCCAACATATAAACCTTTAATTCTTGTCTATGCGACGATACAAAAACAAGGCAACCACATATCATTATACCTATTCCTAGGATTCATACGATGCAAGTTGACAAATAGAGCTTATCTCTAAATCCCTATCTCTTGTTTATGCAAGCCTAATCGTGTTCTTTCGAGTCTAGATTCTAACCTAGCTTTCTCGAGACATTAGGTTCTTTCTTTAGACTCTCTCTCGAGTAACTCTAAAGGGTATTTTGCACAGCATAAAACAAGACAATCGCAAGCAATAAACTTCCTAGGTCATGTTAGCTTAGTTCTTCTCAATCCATTCGACTAGCTTAGCTACTCATGCGTATTAAGAGAGTGAACAGATGTAGAAATAGAACTTCCATTGAATAGATATGAAGATGAAGTACAAAATAACAATGCACGTTTAATAAAGAGCCTGGTAGCAATTTCTTGTTGCCAGGCGTTTACACTGTTTCTACTTGTGCTTTAAAGATAATCTCACTCCCGCGAGAGTCAGCCTGCTCTCTACTCTTATGCCCCAAGCTTCTCTCTCGAGTTACCCTGGGCGATCTTCGGTGCCACCATTCTTCTTTTGCTCTGCCTTAAAATGGAAAAGAAAACTATAAACAGAAGCAACTGGTTAACTCGTCAACCGATCAACCCCTTCTCTGAAGAATACACTTGGAATTTATAGAGCATCCATGGTGAAAGGCGGCTTCTCTCTCCTGGTTGTACAGATGCGACAGCTTTAATTCCTGACTGATGCATCAGATAATTGTCACCGATAAAGCTGAATGTACTTCATGACCATTATCGGCTGTCAACTTAATTTAGACCCGACTGTCATCAGCTTTCTGTCCCATCGCTCTTAATTATCCTTTCACCCGGATGCGCCCACCATGTTGCACTGACCAAGTTGGGCGATTCTTTTTGGGCGAATGTTTGCGAGCACAATCAACGCAAAGCCTTGCGATGAAGTTGCGCTCGACCAGTGAATTCCTATGATCGCAATCTTTGTATTGCGTTAACGCATATTCTGCACAAAAATATAAAGATCAACTGTTCTAATGCATTCGACACATGTGACCGCAATATTATAGAATTTATGTTTAATGGACGCAATTTAACATATTTCATCAACGCAATCAATATTATTTAAGAACTTAGCACTATCATAACGTGCATTTCTGCCCGTTATCACACCCCCAAATTTAAACAATGTTTGTCCTCAAGCATAAGCTAAAGATTCCTTTAGCAAGTCAACCGCAAAGTTCTTTTCCTAGATTTCTCAAGAATACTTCGTTCAAATCCTATATGCTAGAATTTCCTTAAGTCTTATTCAAGTTTCTTCCTAAAATATTTCTAAGACTTAGGGATTGCAAGCTTAACTTTCAAAAGAACTTTACTAAATTCCGAAACATCGCATGATTTATTTCAAAAAGAAAATTTTCCACCGGGGTATCAGATGATTTATCCTTGCACAAAAATTTTCTTCATTGCTATTTTTTCTAACGTTGTGCTGATCCGAGTGCTTTGCCTTCGTTTTGGCTTGCCCCCACGTGTGTTATGCGGACATCCAACTACGAGCAATGCATTCTTTCTCATACTAAACTCATATCGATTTGCCAGTGGAGTTGCGATCATTGATTTATGCATTGATCCTGGTGACTTACTTTCATTTTGGATTGCCCCTACGTTGCTACGTATGTCATGCGAACATTTTTACTACGGGTAAGTGCCTTTCACAACTTAACTCTTATCAACATGGGTTTCCCATTGCGTTGACAGTGGAGTTGTTATTCTAAAAAAATATTTTATTTTATTATTTTTTTTCTGTAGAAGCAAGGTCGGAAACAAATATCCCTCCTCCAAATTTAAAATGTGGCAATGTCCTCATTGCCAAAAGAAATTAAAATAAGTTATGTGATGGCCATAGAATGCGTTGTGAAGAGAGTTTGAAAGAAAGCTCGCAAACCCCTAACTTCTAGAAATATTTCGTGAGGTGACTATCTTAAGACTAAGTTGACTCTAATATAGACGAAAGAGATAGAAGCATATTTTTCATCATTGAAATCATACTTGGCAAAAACACAGATTGTGGTAAACTACTAAATTTATCTACTTGTCAAATGATTGTGGTGATCAAAGAGGATGCAGTGATAAAACTGTGAAAACTAAAATACAATGCGATAGTGCAAAATTTGAAATAAAGATAAGGAAGAGTACACCCCCAAATTTTGCGTTGTCGCCCGCATTGTGTTGACGCATTCATCTTTGCGGCGATCTTTCTTTGTTGAATTGCGGTAATGGAATAAGATAAAAGGCTTCATCGCGTATCATCTTCGCAATCCAGCACCTCGATCGTTGCAAGAAAAACAGAGAGAGGGTCAAATTATTTTAAACAAAATAAAATTTGTTACACATTTTTTTCCAGTAATAAAGACAGTGAGAGTAAAATAAGGATAGATCAGAATTTGAAAAGATAGTAAAAATTTCGAGTAGTGGAAAAAAGAGTTGAAGAATTGAGGTTTCTCAAAACTTGCGTCCCTGATAGATTGCGATCATTTGATAACGCAGGGACCACCTACTTCCTTCTTTATTCAAAGTTCTTTAGATCCACGGAGTCGACTTGGCGATGCCAACCTTCTTCATGATATGCCTTTACTCACTGTCCATTGACTTTGAATATGTTGGTTCCGTCATGATTTGATATTCAACTGCACCATGTGGAAGTACTTGCCTATTTATGAACGGTCCGAACCAACGTGACTTTAGCTTTCCCAGAAAGAGTCACAAACGTGAGTTGAATAGCAAGACCTTTTGCCCGACTTGGAGGTTCTTACTGCATATGCGTTGATCATATGCGTTGTTCCTCCATTCTTCTAGCTCGACCAGCTGCATTTTTCGTGCTTCCCCTGCCTTTTTCAAATCAAAATTCAGCTTCTTCACCGTACATAATGCTTTATACTCCAGCTCCAAAGGCAAATGACATGCTTTGCCAAATACCAACGCATAGGGGGACATACCTATTGGTGTTTTAAATGCGATCCGGTATGCCCACAACGCATCATCAAGCTTCATTGCCCAATCTTTCTGCGAAGGTTTTACTACCTTTTCAAGTATCAACTTAATTTCTCGATTGGACACTTCAACCTGGCCATTCATTTGCGGATGGTATGCGGTGGCCACTTTATGGAGGATATTGTACTTGCGCAGTAGCTCTTTGATATTGTGATTGACAAAGTGTGATCCTTCATCACTTATGATGGCACGGGGAGTGCCAAAACGAGTGAAAATATTTCTCTTGAGGAACTGGGAGACTACTGCCGCATCACTTGTGGAGTATGCTATTGCCTCTACCCACTTGGAGACATAATCGATGCCCAATAAAATATAGTGCTTGCCATGTGAAGGAGGGAATGGCCCCATGAAATCAATCCCTCATACGTCAAATAATTCCAGCTCCAAGATGGTGTTCATTAACATTGCATTCTTCCATGAAATGTTGCTTGTGCGTTGACACCGATCACATTTCATTGCGTAGTCAGCAGCGTCCTTGAATAATGAAGGCCAAAAGAATCCACTTTGCAAAACCTTGGCTGCAGTGCATTGCCCTCCAAAGTATCCACCATATGGTGAGTCGTGGCATTGTGACAATACGCGTTGTTGAGCAGCATCTGGTATGCATAATCGAATGATTTGGTCTGCACCTCTTTTATACAGATTTGGCTCATCCCAATAATAATATTTGCATTCATGCTTGAGCTTCTTCTGTTGATGGTAGGTGTAATCTTTAGGAAATTGTTCACAAACTAAATAATTAACGATATCCACATACCAGGGCAATTCTTCTATGTGGAACAGCTGCTCATCCGGGAACATGACACTTACCTCAGATTCATTGCGGTCAACCTCGGGATTTTCCAATATGGACAAGTGATCCCCAACTTGATTCTCTGTTTCCTTCCGATCAATTATCTCGATATCAAATTCTTTAAGGAGGAGAATGTATATGACTAAGATCAATGACTTAATACATTCGTGGAACATGTGACTTATCTCCTAGTAAAAATCTTCCAACGATATTTATAACATGTATAGCCCAAATCAAAGGAGGTTATATTTAAGGAGAAAGAACAAAACACATTTTACCAAAGCTCTTTTACACTCTCATGATCTTGAAGAAAGTGATGATATCACTGTACAACAAATTTGTTTGAAGGATAACCAGGTAGACTTATTTACAAAATCATTATCAACCGTAACCTTTGAAAAATTGGTGCACAATATTGGAATGCGGCGATTCAGAGATCTCAAGTGATGTTTCTACGAGGGGGAGCAAACATATTGTATTATTTTAGGAATATAAATTATATGAAATATGTAATCTTTTCCCTTCACTAGGATTCTTTTTTTCATTGGGTTTGTTTCCTAGTAAGGTTCTAATGAGACATATTTCATATATATAATGGGCATCTAAGGAGATGTATTATAAATATTATAAATAGGTGGTAGAAAGATGCCCAAGGTTATTGTCCAAATGTCATATGTCTTATGAGTACACATCATTAGTGTCCAAGTCGCTCCACATCCTTATTTGTCAAAGCATCTATAAATAGTGGTCATTTGTGGGTTTTGTGAGAGGATGGATTGGTGAGAATTTGTGAGAAATTGTAAGAGAAAAAATAATTTCATTTCATAATTTCAATTATATTTCAATTTTAGTTGTTTTATTATTTTATTTTGTTCACTTTTATGTTTAATATATTATATTTATGATATTATATCATATTTATATCATTGTATTATACTTTCTCAATATCCGTATTCCCGTTGTGTGCCGTTATGCCCACACTACTATAAAATGGACATTACTTGACACTTGTAGATTTTAATTACTTGACATTTCTTGGGAAAAAGCGTCAAGTAATGTGATTTTGGACAAGAAAATGTCACGTAAAAGGTTAAAAAAGCGAAAATTGATGGAATATTTCGAATATTTCACACGAACCTTTACTTGACACGTTTTTCGTGTCAAGGAATATAAGGTCTTACTTGACACGTTTCACGTTTCAAGTATTAGAAGCTCTTACTTGACATTTTTTTCGTATCATGTAAAATAAAAAAAATTGCCTAATAATATTTTTCAAATAAAATATCAGGCATTTTTGAAACCCTAGCCGTTCGTGAAGTAGTCCATCATGCCGTCGAAGTTTCTTTCCTCTCGCCTCGCATGTTCTCTCCCATTGCGCCGTCGACCTTTGCAGCCAGCGCCTTGTCCATCGATCAGTCTAGCCATTGATTGTTGCAGTACCGCTCGTCCATCGACCGATTTAGCCATCGATTGTTGCAATGTCGCTCGTCTGTACAGCGTCGCTCATCCGTCGATCGATTTATGCAGCGCCGCTCGATCGTTTCTCGTGCTTTGTTCGACAGTTCGACCCACCTTGATGATTTTTCGGTCTAGCCATCGACCGTCTACAGTATCGTTGGTCCGTCGACCAGTTTAGCCACTCTTTGCTTCGATCGTTTCTCGTGCTCTGTTCGATCGATCTAGCCACTCTTTGCTTCGTGCTTCGATCGCGTTGTCTGGTAAGCCTTATTTCATTTTGATTGCATCTGCAATTTATTTTCAAGTGCCCTGTTTCAAGTTTATCTATTCATTTTTGTAATTATTATCGTTCGTTGATTACAAATTAGACATTATGAATCAAAGTCTTCATTCAGAAAAACTTAAATAAAAAAACAAACTGAAAAATTTTCTTATAAAAAAGAACAGAAAAATTCTAATACACGCATCCAAGAAGTATCTTATCGTCTTCTGACATGTTTGGCTATTATATTGGAAATAATGTATAAAGAAAAGTGTCCTTGAACCATAAATTAGCACATCATTTAGAATTTGAAAGCATTTGATTCCATTTGAAATCATCGGTATCTACTTTAGTATAATACAAAAGTGGTTGTAGTTGCTCTTTACACCATTTAACTTTTAAGATTTTGAATTTAGTAAACCATCTATTCATTACAACATTAGCACACATTTGAAGTTTTTGAGAGTTCGAGTTCTTAAGTTCTCTATAAATATCAAGTCCATACAAATTTTATAAGTTGTATGAATTATCTAATTTGAATTATTGTAATATTTTTTTTTGTAGTTCCAAGATTAGCTTATTATAAGTATGGATAAATCATGGATGACAAAGAGTAGATTATCTAAAGAGTTTGAGTTGGGTGTGGAAAACTTCATCAACTTTGGATTTTTCCAATACAAATAATACTACTATACGTTGTCCTTGTTTGAAATGTGGAAATTGTCAGAGACATAATAACAATGATGTTAGAGATCATTTATATTTTAATGGGATTGATGAAAGTTATAAGATTTGGTTTTGGCATAGTGAGGAACTTTCTAGTTCATCTTTGCATAGAAAATCCTCTGAGTGTAGGTATGAAGAGAATGACGTTGGAAATATACAAGAAATGGTTGAAATTGCTAATGAGCAATATTCAAAAGATCCCAATGGATTCGAAAAGTTGCTTAATGATGCCAAGAAGCCATTGTATGAAGGATGCAAAAAGTTCACCAAGTTGTCTACATTAGTGAAGTTGTATAACTTAAAAGTTAGACATGGATGGAGTGACATTAGTTTCTCAGAACTACTAAAAGCATTAAAGGATATCTTATCTTCTACTAATGACCTCCCTACATCAATGTATGAAGCAAAGAAAATATTAGGTGCACTAGGAATGGAATATGAAAAGATTCATGTATGCCCTAATGATTGTTGCTTGTATCGAAAGGAGTATGCCAATGCAATTGTGTGTTCTGAATGCGGTGAGTCAAGGTGAAAATATGGTAAAGACACAAATAAGAAGAAGAAAATCCCTGCCAAAAAAATGTGGTATTTTTCTCCTATTCTACGTTTTCAACGGATGTTTAGAAATGTTGAATGTGCTAAAAACCTGACTTGGCATGCTAATGAGAGACAAATGGATGATAAATTACGTCGCCCTGCAGACTCCCCAGCTTGGAAGTTAGTTGACACCATGTGGCCAAACTTTAGTTCTGAACCTAGGAATCTTAGTTTAGCATTGTCAGCAGATGGAATAAATCCACATAGTGATATGAGCTCTAAGTATAGTCATTGGCCAATTGTGATGTTCATTTATAATCTTCCTCCATGGTTGTGTATGAAAAGAAAGTTTATGATGTTATCAATATTGATTTCAGGTCCAAAACAACCAGGGATGACATTGGGATACACTTAGAGCCATTGATTGATGATTTAAAACTTGGAAAAGTGGTATGTAATGCTATGATGCTTATCAAGAGGAACTATTCAATTTAAGAACAGTTTTATTGTGGACAATCAATGATTTTCCAGCATATGGAAACCTTAGCGGATGTAGTGTCAAAGGTTATATAGCATGTCTAATTTGTGGAGAGAACACAACTTCATTAAGACTGAAACATGGGGAGAAAATGACATATCTTGACCATCGGAAATTTTTAGTACAAAATCATCCTTTTCGACGTCAAAAGAAATCATTTGATGGTCAGAGAGAACTTGGAAGTATTCCATAACCTTTGTCTGGGGAGGTTGTATTTGAAAAAGCTAAAGATCTTGATTTTCAAAGAAGAAAAAAAGAACAAAAGAAATATCACAAAAGGAAGTACCAAAGGTTGTTGGAATAGGATGTCTGCTTTTTTCTAACTCCCTTATCGGAAATATCTCCATGTTAGACATTGCTTAGATGTGATGCATATCGAGAAAAATGTTTGCATGAATATCATAGGTATACTTCTTGATATTCTAGGAAAAACAAAAGACAAATTGAATGCTAGACATGATTTAGCTGACTTAAAAATTCGACCAGACCTTACACCTATTAATGGGGGTAAAGAAATCTTCCTTCCCCCTACTTGTTATACTCTTACTAGAGAAGAAAAATGTTGTGTTTTGAAGACGATATCAGAAATGAAGGTTCCGGAGAGTTACTCCTCCATTGTTAGAAATCTTGTGTTAGTGGAAGATTTAAAACTCAATGGTCTAAAATCTCATGATTGCCATGTGCTCTTACAACAATTGCTCCCCATTGCCATCAAATCTGTGCTACCAAAACACGTTCGATATGCGATAACTCGTTTGTGTAATTTTTTTAATTCTATATGTAACAAAGTCCTAGATGTTATACAATTAGAGAAGTTGCAAGAAGACATTGTGATTACATTATGTTTATCAGAGAAATATTTTCCTCCCTCATTCTTCACAATAATGGTGCATCTCACAGTACACGTTGTTAGAGAAGTCACTTTGTGAGCTATATATTTGCGATGGATGTATCCCTTTGAAAGGTTCATGAAAGTGATTAAAAACTTCGTGAGGAATAGGCATAGTCCAGAAGGTTGTATTGTTGAAAGTTATATATTAGAAGAAGCTATTGAATTTTATTTGGATTTTTTATGTGGAGTAGATCCTATTGGACTTGGGTGTCAAAAGTTAAGAGACAATTCAGGAAATTCAGAAATTGATAGACCATTGTCAAGTGGAGTTCCTTACATACCTGAACGAGATCTCTTATACCAAGCTCATCGATATATCTTGGAGAATACAATTGATGTGCAACCATATATAGAGTAAGTTATTGTGACTTGGATCCATTTATTTCATTAAATACATGAATTTGAAAATAATTATATTTGAACATTTTTCTTTTTCTTCATAAGAAAACATATGATGACACTGGAATTACAGCTCTCTAAGTAGATAAAAAAACCAGAAACAGATTCAAGATAAACATAATCGAAATTCATATCTTGATTACGAGAAAAGGTAAAACATTAAATATACTATTTAACATAATCTTTTGTCACTTATATTTAAATTATGTAACCTTTTGGTTCCCAAGTTGGAAATGAACTTGAAATGGGAGATGTGGAGGTATCATATAACTTGAGATGGATTGCCCATGGTCCCCACCAATTGTGACTTCATACAATAACTATGTTATTAATGGATCTCATTATCACACAAAGTCATATGATAAAAATAAAAGTGTACAAAATAGTGGGGTTAGTTTAATTGCAAAAACAATGCAAGTATCTAGCTCAAAAGATAAAATCCTATAATTGGAGACATGTCATTTTATGGGGTGATACAAGAGATTTGGGAACTAAATTATAATATATTTAAGGTTACAATTTTTAAATGTGATTGGGTTGAGAACAGTGGTGGCATAAAAACCGATGAGCTTGGTTTTGTGTTAGTTGACTTAAATAGAATAGGCCACAAGAATGCTTCTTTTATACTGGCATCCCAAACAAGACAAGTATTTCATGTCGAGGATCCAAGTGATGGTCGGTGGTATATTGTTCTTACTCCACCCCAAAGAGATTTTGAGGATCAATACAATGACGATGAACTTGGAGATATTACTCTTCATTGTCAAGGAATTCCTAAAGCCATGTTAGATATTGAATCTAGAATTGATTTGGATGAGAATACTTCAACATATGTACGAGTTGATTGTGAAGGCACATGGATTCCTAAATAGTAATTGTATGGGGTGGCTTTTCACTTACTAATTATTTTTTATAATTTTGTTGTATCTGACGCTTAACTAAACTCTATTCTATTTTTTAGGATAATTCTTACACCATGGAGATAGCAAGTGATGAGGACTTGCAACTTGATTTGGATAATGTCAATGAAAATATGGAACTGAAGCAAGATGAAATACCAAACAAAAAGAAAAGGCGAACACGAGGACCGACTATTATGCATGAGGTAACAAAAATTAGGATTGTAGGGGAGAAAAAGTTGGTTGAATATAATGATGATGGAGTACCGATTGGAAACAATAGAGGTAAGTTAAAATCTTTCATTGAATCTACTGTGCCTCATCATATCCCGATTACATATACATCTTGGAAGTGTGTGCCGATTGACTTAAAGGAAAATCTGTCTAATATTGTTGAGGTATGTATATTTTTCTTTGTTGATGTATTATATTAATATTATACTTAAAAAGTAATAATCAAAGTTTTTAAATGTTTAGGGTGCTTTCATAATTGATGGTAGAAGTAAGAAGGCTATTCTCAAAACTGCGGGCATTGCATTTCGTCAATTCAAGTCTTGGTTAACGACACAATATATTATCCCTTTTAAGGATGAAACCCAACTTTTGTTACACCCACCTTCGATGTACTCCTACATAATTGAAACACATCATTGGCAAGAGTTTGTCAAATCGAGATTATCTATGAAATTCGAGGTATTAAACTTTTCATTAAGAACATCAATATTTGTCACTTTGTTGTCATTTTTATTTTGAACTATTAAATTTATATAGAAAGTGGGAAATCAACAACAAGCACGAAGAAAGAAGAACAAGTATAATCATCAGATGTCCAGAAGAGGTTATGTGAATCTTGCCAAGGAAATGGAAAGAATATTCTTAAGTTTAACTATTTTACAAATATTCTTATATTTAACAATATGTTTATTATGCAGAAAAAATTACCTTCGTCCAACAAATGTGATTTTGGACACGCTAATATGTGGAAAAAAGCTTGGACAAACAAAAAAAGAAAGTATGACAATGGGGATATCCAACAAGTCGCCAACCAAATAGTAAGATTACCAATCTTACGTTTGCATAAAATCATTATAATATTTTATATGTATTATTGAATATATATAATTTCCATTTAGGATGAGATCATAAAGAATGAAGATCCACTTTCCAAAAAAAATGATTCACCGAATGATGTTTTGACTCAAGCTTTGGGTACTTTGGAATTTGGTGGACGCGTACGTGGGGTGGGTGGTTTCATTATACATACCGTTTACTTCCATACAGTGAAAAGAGAGGATACACACAAAAAATTGTTGATGAAAATGAAGCACTTCGTAAGCACATTAAGGAGTTGGAAGATCAAATTCAAAATACGCCAAGATTTGAGCATGGTAGTTGCTCCAAGAATAAAATCTTAAAGAAGCAAAATTCAAATGTTGGGGTCACAGTTAGTCTCATGTTCTATCTTATTTAATTTATGCATTAAGGTTACAACTATTAGTTATGATAATTTTTAACTTGTTTAATTTGTATTGTTATATTTATATCATAGGAGAAGGAAGTTGTTAGTGCATCAACCACACATGAGGAAGGGAAGAAGGTGAAGGAGATGGAAGCTATTAATGTACAACCGATCTTGAAGGTGAATTATATTATGAGGTAAATTTACTATTAGTTACTTATAGTAGTTTTAAGAAAAAGTTTTAGAGAATGCAGGAAAGGATGAGGAAGTGATTGTTATTAATGTACCACCGATCTTGAGGTGAATTGTATAAGTCCCATGTTCTTCTATCTTATTTAGAAATGAAAATTTTACTCATGTTCTATCTTCATTGTGCTAGGAAAAAGCTTCAAAGACGATGCTGAAAGAGAATGAAATTACTAGTACACCATCCAATTTATCAATATCCTTGAAGTCTATTCTTAAGTACGCTGAAAAGGTAATAGTTTATGGGACTAGTATTTCCTTCCAACTACCTGTTGAGCTCTTTGGTTTTGGCCGAAAGAGTTATGTTCTGTGAGAAGATGTGATCGAGTTTTGTAGTATGCAAAAAATGAAGACATTGTCAATGGTGGCTTATATCGCGTAAGTAAATGTTATTTGTTTATGATATATTATCACTTTATTAATTAGTAGTAAGTTAATGTGTTCGATCTATTATTGTAGTACCTACACTCATTCATTGTTGATTCAAATAAAGGATCGAAGTATATTTTTGTAGATCCATCTCTTATATCCGCGGGCCAAAATACTCGAGAAGTTAGAGCTCAGAACTTTTGTAATAGATTAATGGTTTATGAACACGGTCAATTAGTTATTGCTTCTTATAATCCCGGGTAAGTATAATTAGTTATACTCATGTTCAGAACCTTATACTCATGCTCTAACTTTTCTTGTTTTGTTCCAATGTAGAATTGTGTTTGGATCATTGTACTTAAAAGCTCCTTGTACTCATGTTCTACCTTTTTCTGTTCTTTTCCAATGTAGAATTGTGTTGGGATCATTGTACTTGAAAGGTCCTTATACTCATGTTCTACCTTAATGTAATGAGCTACTCTATCATGTTCCATACTAATCAGTTATGTATTTTATTTAGTGATCATTGGTCGTTAATTGTTATCAATGCGTATGTTGACATGGTGTACTATCTTGACTCATTGAGAACATGTTCACGAGAAGATATCAAATACATAACAAATATGTAAGTTAACTTTGCTTGAGTTTTTTTTTTTTTTTTTTTTGGTGTAAAGTTTATTTCATTATGAATATTATAATATACTCTTTGACGAATGTAGGGCAATGATCATTTTTCAGTCTAAAAAAAATTTGCAAAAGACTTGAAAAACCACATTCTGGAAAACAGTAAAGGTAAGTATAAGAGCATTGAAAAAAATTAATAGAATGATATTTATTTAATGCATCTGTATGATATGTGTATTAATTAATTACTTTTTATTATAGTATCCTTTACAAGTGGGAACTGTCGAATGTGGGTATTAAGTTATGAGATATATGCGAGAAATCATGACTAAAACGAAGAATATTATCACAGATGTGGTATGTCTTTAAGCTACTTTTATATATTGTAACATTATAGATAGTGTAAATAGTAAATAAATATATATATTTCACTTTCTATGTTTTATAGATTGATACAAGGAGCTCGTACTCGCAACTTGAATTGGATGAAGTACGTGTAGAATGGGTTGAATATTTAGGTCGCTATATCTGATGGACTTCCTATAAATTTTATGTATGTGGCTACATGGGAATGCCCAATTTTTTTTTATGTAAATGTTTTGTTCAGCCATTATAGGTTATATATACTTCAAAGAACTGTGTGGTGGATGATAGAATTTTAGTCTTGTGATTTTTGGAATACATAGCACACATAGATTGATCTTACAATTTTGGAATGATCATATATTGGGGTGAGTTGATAGAGTATATACTGTTGTATGATTAGTCTTGTAAATTTTGGAATCGTTCATATACATAGAAGGTAATAGAAGAATGAAATTGTTTATTTTAATATTCTGAATTGTTACGTTGGATATATTGGGCTGATATGTAGATCTGAAATATGTGTAACTGTTTATTTTAGTTGATGAAATTGTCTTATTGGAATAAATGTAATGCAGGAAATGAGAAATGAAAATTAAATTCGAATGTTTAATTTGAAAAAAAAAATCATAGATAACATTGGAAATGTGTCAAGAATTAGATTACTTGACCATTATTTTGTGTCAAGATAAAAATATATTTGACAAATAAAAAATGTCAAACCGTCAAGAATTATACACTTGACATGTCATCAGTATCAAGTGTATTATATTTCTTGATACGAAAATTGTGTCAAAAAATATTTCTCTTGATGTTTTTACGGTATTCAATTATGACATTATACTTGACACTCGAATACTCGACGCTTTTATTAGTGTTAAGTATATCCTCTACTTGACATTGGAAAAACGTCAAATAATCCAATTTCTATAGTAGTGTCAACATGATATAGCTGAAATAATACACAATTCATCTTCCGAGCAATTTGAGTTTAGAGCGACCCATCTATCTTTAAAATTTCTATTGAAATTTTCCAGGTAAAGGGAGCACCATATTTATTGTGCTCAGAAGCAACCAAAGAGGCCATGATCAGTGGATCCGATTCAAATCAACATCAATGCCTCTGTTTTTCAGATTGAGGTTAGTTGGAATAATTCCATTAATTGCTCTCCAACAGAAGAACTTGATTTTTCTTTGGATTTTGAGGTTCCACAGTCTATGCCAAACCTTTTCCATGACGCCAAGCAGATTTTTTAATTTAAGTATAGTTTGTGGCCACTTTTTACATTATACATCTCTTTTTTCATCGTAGTGCCGAATGAGTTTATCTTCCAGTCTTGTATTAATATGAATTCGCTTGATGATGTCAACTTCTTCCGTTGTTACAACCTCCTTCGATACTTCTAAATTCCAGTCATTATTGGGCAATATTACATCAACAACTACAATATCATCATAGCATGGATTAAAACTGGTTGACTTAAATGTAGAAGCTTTTGGAATCCATAGAGAGTGAAAAACTTTTATTGCGCTACCAGTTCCAACTCGGAATCTTAAGCTAGAAGACAATTAAGCTTCTTCCCCAAATCAAACTTTTCCATAAATAAGAAGAGTTTGACTATGCTTTTGCTGAAAGGATTGAGCCATTTGGGAAATAAATGCTTTTTGGTAAAGTGGAGACAAAGGAATTTGTGTTTTGGATGATCCTCCAAAACTTGTTTTGCAACAAGGGCTTGGTTAAAACCAAACAAGTCTCTAAAATTTAAGCCACCGAGGGCTTTGGGTAAACAAAAATAATCCCAAGTTTTCCTGTGCATTTTCTTTTTCTCTGTTGATGAACCCCACTAGAATCTACAGAAAAAAAGGATTATTTCTGTTGGTTTATTTCACTTAGGGCTGACTAGATAAATAGTAAAATTTAAGTTTTCATTTGGATAAATAACAAAAATAGCAAAACAGATTATAAAATTAGAAAATAATGATTAACATTTGTCAAAACTAGTTCACACAAAATTCTAAAGGTGTGAGAGTTTCAAAACCATTTGAAAACAACGAATACACTTTACCTAGACAACTATCACACACTAAACAATGCATTCTGACAAAGTGTCTAATCCACGTGTACAAGAAATAAATTGCCTTCTTCAATACAAACTTGCTTCTAAAAAGTAAACCTATTCTAGTGGGAATACAAGATTGAAAGGAATCAAAATCTTGAAAATCAACGATTTCAGTGTTGCCCTCAGGAGGTTAGGAAGAATGATCAATGTCTGCTAATTCATTATTCAAATATAGTGTATTTCCAGTGTTCGGGGCAACAGATGAGACATGGTCAACCACTGCAAATAAATCAATTTGGGGAGACTCCGGGACATGAACCACAAAATATCTTTTATTTCAACAATCCTAATAAGATTCGAATTGGCAGAACCAATCTAGTATATTGTCAAACGAGATATAGTTAACTCACCGGAGGGAAAAAGTTTACCTTGGATATATTCCAGAAATTGTTGGAACCATGAATTTGATGAAATATACAACTCAAAATTTCGAAAATCATGGTAGTGAGAATTCTCATCCCATCGACCATCAAACCATCGACCATCAAATAGGAGTCTAATCTATCGTAAAACCATAGCAAAAATAGTAGCTTGTTAAAGAAACCATAACAAAAATAATAGCTTGTTAAAGAAACCATAACAAAACCTAAATCGATGAACACTTTGTGTGTAAGTAACAAAAGTTATGACCATTTTTTTACGAAATGCTATTTCCTTTTTCCAAATCGTTATAATAGTAAAAAAGTATATAAAACTAATTTATTAAGAATATGAGAATGTACAGCTAACTTATTAAGAATATAGGTACAAATTATGAAAAACGATTCAAAGATTTGAATAAAATTGAATACGTATAAAATAATAAAAACCATTCAAAGATTTGAATAAAATATATGGAAAAAATAAAATTTAATAATATATGGATATTTAAAATCTAAAAATTTGGTAGAAAATCTGGATATTTAATTAAGATGAGGTTAATCAGTCTCGCTACCTCTTTAGTTGCCGCCCCCTACTTATTCGAAAAGTAATTAAACAGAGTCTAAAACAATAATAAAATATGGAGATTATATTAACTACATGGGCAAAATTAGGAGGGCATTTGCTATTAAGGAATATCAACAATTACACTTATACACAACTCGATCTTATTTTTTATTCTACAATTACTTAATATTTGTAGTTTCATCAATTTGGGGGACTCTGATAAAACTAACGTCAACCACAAAATATCTTT
This sequence comes from Benincasa hispida, assembly GCF_009727055.1. Lineage (NCBI taxonomy): Eukaryota > Viridiplantae > Streptophyta > Magnoliopsida > Cucurbitales > Cucurbitaceae > Benincasa > Benincasa hispida. The sequence continues at coordinate 26,855,878 of NC_052360.1, forward strand.
ATCTTCTCCAATATTTGAATTGGCAGAACCATTGTCAAACGAAATATAGTTCCACAAATTGTTGGAACGATGAATTTGATGGAATATGCGCCTCAAAAATTTGAAAATCATGGCAATTCTCTACCCATCGATTATTAAAGAGGAGTTCAATTTGTTGTATAGCCATAACAAAAGTAGTAACTTGTTAAAGAAACCACAACAAAACCTAAATCGATGAATACCTTATGTGAGTAACAAAAGTTATGACTATTTTTTTAGGAACTGATATTTCTTTAAAACAATTCAAAGATTTGAATAAAACTGAATACGTATAAAGTAATGAAAAACCATTCAAAAATTTGAATAAAATATATAGATAAAATAAAATTTAATAATATATGGATATTTAAAATATAAATTTGGTAGAAAAATCTGGATATTTAATTAAGGTGAATTAATTCGAAAAGTAGTTAAACAAAATCTAAAATATTAATAAAATATAGAGATTATGTTAACTACATGAGTAAAATTAGAATCAGTATACATAACTCGACCTTATTTTTTATTCTACAATTACTTGATATCTGTAGTTTATCACTGTGGGGGCTATGATAAAACTGACATCAACCACAAAACATCTTTATCTTTAACAATATTCAAATTGGCAGATGAAATATAGTTAACTCAAAGGAGTGAAAAAATTTTCCTTGGTATATTCCACAAATTGTTGGAACGATGAATTTGATGGAATATGTGTCTCAAAATTTCGAAAATCAGGTAGTGAGAATTTTCGTCCCATCGACCATCAAAGAGGAATCTAATCCATTGCAAAGCCATAGCAAAAATAATACCTAAATCGAGGAAGAGTAACAAAAGTTATGATCATTTTTTTTACGAAGTGATATTTTTTTTATCCAAATCATTAAAATAATAGCAAAAACAGTATATAAAACTAATTTATTAAGAATGTATATATAAAATTATGAAAAACAATTCAAAGATTTGAATAAAAGTAAATATGTATAAAGTAATGAAAAACTAATCAAAGATTTGAATAAAATATATGGATAAAATAAAAGTTAATAATATATAGATATTTAAAATATAATTTGGTAGAAAAATCTGGATATTTAATTAAGGTGAAATTAATTCGAAAAGTGGTTAAACATAATCTAAAATAGTAATAAAATATGGAGATTATTTTAACTCGACCATGTACTACTACGAACTAGACAAGGGAAAATCAGGGATTTAGGAATTTGTGGCTATGTGCATATCACGTGAGTTGCCATAAATCCTATTTTTGGGCAATTTCGCCATTTTTTAGAATGAAACTTTAAATTTTGCGATGAAACCTTAAATTTTGCCACACACTTCAATTTCTCTTTCATTTAAAGTGAAAGCCTAATAAATGGTATTTGGGCTTTTAGGTTTTGTTTAAAACAAAAACGTACAGTAGTTAGTGGTACATTTTACGCAAACCGAGAGTGATTTAAATGACAGAAGAAAATTAGAGTTTTTTTCATTCTAACTAGTAGTGGTTTTCAGCCATTTAGGGATCAATCCGTTGTTCGATTGAGCTGAAATTTTGACAACGTATTCTTGACACGAGGATTTTCAATCTGGACGGTGGAGATTTCGTTTGTAACTACCTATAGTTAGATACCTTGGATAATTGGTTGCCACTTCAAGTGAGACGTTTCTAATTTTATTCTTCTCAATTTGTTGCTGTTGGTTGCCAAGATTGTTAATCTTGAGATATTTACTGTGTATTCCGCTAGTTGTGACTAGGGAGAACTCGTTATAAGCCATTATTGATTATAGTGAAAACTTTTACTTCGGTCTGTGAATTTTTACTCCTCATATTGAGGGTGTTTTTCCATGTTAAAATTGCTTGTGTCCTTACTTGATTATTATTGTTGTTGCTAGTTGATAAGTATTCAATTAGATTCACACAATAGTGGGATAATTGATGTGAAAAATATAGTGCTTATCCAAACAAAGTGATATCAGAGCCTTGGTTAAATTAATTGTGATTGCCTTGTGTTGAATAATGAGTACTAGTTCAACTAAGATGGTTACTTTTAATGGGTCAAATTATCAAGTTTGAAAAAGAAAAATAGAAGATATTTTATATATGAATGATTTGCATCTTCCAGTTTTTTCTAAAGAGAAGCTTGATGATAAAACTGATAAAGAATGAGAATTATGTCATAGAAAAGTATGTGGGATTATGAGACTATGAGTAGAAGATAACTTTCTAAACAATATTGGTGAAGAAACTCATGCACGGACTATGTGGAACAAGCTTGAGTCGCTATGTGCTCCTAAAACTGGAAATAATAAAATGTTTCTAATCAAACAAATGATGATGTTGAAGTATCAAGATGGAATACTCATGTTAGATCACTTGAATATATTCCAAGGTATCATTAATCAGTTATCTAAGATGAATATCGAGTTTGAGGATGAGATATGAGTTATGGGTTCTTGGTACATTGTCAGATTCGTGGGAGACATTTAGAACTTCCTAATCAAACTCAGCCCCAAATGGTGTACTAAGTATGGACGTAGTAAAAAGTAGTATATTGAACGAGGAGATGAGACGAAAGTCAGGGCTCTTATTCATAATCAGAAGTTCTTGTTACTGAAAGAATGGGGAGGAATAAGAGCAAAGGTCTGACGGATAAAGACAGAAACAAAAGTAAGAGTGCCTGGTTTGCAAATGTTGAGTGCCATTATTGTCATGTGAAAGGCATGTAAAAAAACATTGTCAGAAATTTAAAAGGGACAATAAAAATGATAAAGGCAAGAAAAAGAAGAATGACGATGACAGTGATGCAGACACAATTATTATTGCCACCGAAGATTTTTACATCTTATTTGACGGTAATGTTATAAATCTTGCTACACAACAGAGTAGTTGAGTGATTGATAGTGGTGCCTCAGTTCATGCTACATCAAAGAGGGATTTCTTTCCATCCTATACACCTGGTGATTTTGGCAATGTTAGGATGGGTAATGATGGATCAACAAAAGTAGTAGGCATCAGAGATGTACACTTGGAGAACAAGAATGATTCTAAGTTGATTTTGAAGAATGTGAAGCACATTCATGATATTTGCATGAATTTGATTTCTTCAGGCAAGCTTGATGATGAAAATTACTGCAATACCTTCTATGATGGTAAATGGAAGCTTACTAAAGGCTCTATGATGGTAGCTAAGAGAGAGGAATATTCCTCACTGTATTATATGAAGATTAAGATCACTGATTGTGATATAAATACAATGAATAATGAAGCGAGTGTTGAGTTTTGACATAAAGACTTAGTGACAAGAGTCAGAAGGATTTGAAGATATTAGCCAAGAAAAACCATCTTTCTGATATAAAGAGTGTTTGGTTTTATGTCCTAAAAACTTGCAGTTTGTAAAATGATAAACATTTTCTATTATCAATATACTTGTTATTGATCTCATAAATTGTATGAAAGTCTAAATCCAATAAACTAAGACCCATGACTATTGTATGAGTATTAAACTTTATGTGGAGACATAAGAGTGGATTAGGTTCGAGTAAATAGTCAAAATGATCTATGGTACATGAATGAGATTGGGTACCCTATTCTGGTAACACCATTGGATGCGACCTACTCTGTAGTTGTTACAAAGAGTTGTAAAGTGCTACATACGATGTGATCCTAATTTGTAATGTTATGGCATGAGGAGTGGGGGCATCCTATGCAATGAGTTTGCATAAAATCAGGACCAAGAAATAAGCCACTCTTACTTTATAACGTTGTTTACTGTTTAAGACTGACTATTTCACCTAGATGACCTAGGTAACTCGATCTTAATCCTGAGTTAACTATGAACTCCTATTTATTCGAGATTGCCCTTAGATTTGTATAGTTGAGGGTTGGCTTAACAACGCCGGCTCAATAAGACTCTCATTTCAGGGGTAAGACCGGATAGATAGCTGGGGACATAGGGTGCAAGATAGAGTTTACACCTACCCGATTTAGGGATAGAAGAAAGGTTATTCTCTCAAGTACTGAATCCAGGTCTTGAACAAGGGGCTCCACTCTCTCACTGGGCTAAGAGAGTTTGTTTTGGTGATTAGATCACAAACCAGTTATTCATTAGAGAATCAGTAGGGACTTGAGGAATAAGACGTAATCTCGGGGGTAAAACAGATATTTGACCTAACCGTTATTTTGAACAACCCGTGAAGGGTCGACTTGCTGATTATGGTTAAATCATGTAAACATAATATATCTACAGTGAGGGGAGTGCAACTATGGGCTTTAGTGGAGTGACCCATTAGTTAATGAATGAGATTAATTTAATCTAATGAATTTAGCCGATTAATCTCGGATCGTTGGATCCCATAATCTATAGGTTCATGAGGTCCCCTTACTAGCTCGTAATGGACTAGCTTTAGAATAGCGTGATAAGTTAATTTGAAACGTTCAACTTAGAATTAAGGGAATTAGTAATTATATGAGATATAATTATATGTTAATTTTAGAATTAAACGGAATAGGAGAATTTATATATTTAAATATGATTTAAATATATAAAGATGGATATGTGTTAAAATTAATCTAATATTTGATATTAAATTAATTAAGTTTTATTTAATAATTAATTTTGGAAATTAATTAATTTTTCATTTTTAAAATCAAAATAGATTTTATAAAATCAAATTTTGATTTTTAGATAAAATTGGAAAATTAGAAAACAAAACACACTTAAATAGAAAATGAAGTTTTTCCATTATCCATCTTTGAAGTAGCTCACACATGAAGCAACATCTTGGCCTTGTCTTCTCCTAGCATGAGCTGCAACTCATGTAACTCTTCTCTTTACACGTTGATTTGCAATATAATGAAGAGATTGAAGTGAAAATCAGGCATGCAATCTATAGAGTTTTGAGAGAAAAACTGGTTTGAAGAAAGGTTCTTCAACAAGGTTGCAGCAGTGAGCTTTTCTCTTTCATCCCTTGATTCAAGCTAGTTTTGAGTCCTACAACTCAATCTACAGTACCAAGAGAATAGTGGGGAAGATCTTGAGGTGGTCTATAATAAGATATGGAGAAGATAACAATTGAAGATGAAGCTTTGAAGAAGTTCTACAAGAGGTATGTCTTAAAACTCACTTTTTCTACAAAAGCATGCTTTATATTTTGCTAAAATTAGTGAATTTGAATGCTTAGATGATTCTTGTGCTTCCGCTGCTATTGATACAATCCTACAAAGAGTGCATCCCTAAAAAGGTGTCCTTATTATTTGGCAGAAAAACAGGCTAGAGTTACTTTTAAGCATCTCAGTATTCAAGGAAACCAAATATACTAGATTTGGTACATTTTGATGTGTGTGGTCCTATGAAAATAAAAACACTTGGAGGCGCGTCATATTTTGTGACGTTTATTGATGATCATTTAAGGAAAACGTGGGTCTATACCTTAATAACTAAAGATCAGGTGTTATAAGTGTTTATATAGTTCCATGTCCTTGTTGAGAGAGAAACTGGTAGAAAGTTGAAGTGTATTAGGACTGATAATGGAGGTGAGTATTGTGGACCTTTTGATGAGTATTGCAGAAATCATGGTATTCAACATCAAAAGACACTTTCTAAGCTCCTAGTTAAATGGGATAGCTGAGGGAATGAACAGAACACTAGTTAAGAGAATGAGATGCTTGCTTTCATAGTCACAGTTATCGCAATCATTCTGGAGTGAAACATTGAATACATTATACATCTTTTGGATCTCACACCATGTATTCTTTTGGGATTAGAAGTTTCAAATAGAATATGGTCAAATAAAGATATATCTTATGATCACTTACGTTTCTTTGGCTATAAAGCTTTTATTCATGTTCCTAAAGATGAGAGATCGAAGATTGATGCAAAGACTAGACCATGTGTATTTCTTGGCTATGGCCAAGATGAGTAAGGTTATAGATTTTATAATCCAGTACAGAAGAAGCTCATAAGAAGTCGAGATGTTGTGTTCGTTGAAGACCAAACGATACTAGACATTGAGAATACAAATAAAATAAAGTCTGAGCATAACGATGATTTGATTAATTTGAGTTCTTTTTTTTTTACACAGCCTTCTACACAGATAGAAAATGAGGTTCAGAATGATCAGTTTGTTGATATAGATGAGGGTTCTGAACATGTTGAGGTAGATAACAACATTTAGGGACAGTTGAAAGAAACAGAAGTTCCTACAAATGTTTCACTCAGAAGATCTGTCAGAGATCAACATCCGTCAACAAGATATTCAACTAATGAATATTTATTATTGACTAATAGGGGAGAGTGAGAGGGTGAGCTTGAAGGGAACAAAAAAGAGATGATCTTCGAACAAAGGGCTCGCTGGAAATCGCAAAACCTAGGGTTCTTTGAAAACGTAGAAGAAAAATGGGTAAATAAGCGCACAAGGAGAGAGGAAATGATCGGTCTCTTTTCTTGAGGATTTATGTCATCATGATGCACTCGCCATAATTGAGATGTGAAAGAATGTCAGACCACACGTCTATTAACGTCCTTTCACATCCTAACAATTAGCTTTTGTCATTCGAGGTTCCCTCACTTGTGATGAGTTTGACAGAGATGTGTTGAGTTATGATTCCAATGCATTCCAAAAATCATCACAATGCTAAATGCTTCTAAACCCTATTCTTAAACCCACACCAATCCAAACTTATGAAGCAATCATTGTTCAGAAAAATTTCAAGAAAGAAAAAAACTAAGATTTAAGCGAAATAAAAGAAAGACATAAAAAGATACAAAAAAGGATATGATGAATCTTTGAAAAGATGGCAGCTTTCTCAGCACAGGGACTTTCCAATCATCATTATTTGGCTTTCCCATATTGATGGAGGCTTTTTCCTGATCAAAATCACCTCCCAGATATGGTTTGATCCTTTGGCCATTGACTTTAAATGCGTTTGATCCATCTTCATGCATTAGCTCTACCGCTCTGCAAGCAGCTTTTTCTCTGTTGTTGTATAATTCTCTTGTGCACTGTCGAAAATCTTGCTTGCATATGCGATAGGATGCATAATTTTTTATTTGTTGCACCAAGGCTACTCCCATCGCATAATCACTTGCATCGTATATGAATTCAAATGACTTTGACCAATCTAGTGCGATCAAAATAGGCACTGTAACTAGTGCGTGCTTTAGTGTTTTAAAGGCTCATAAACAACTTTGATCAAATTCAAATGGTCTATTAACTTGCAATAACAGGTTCAAAGACCTTTCAATTCTAGAAAATATTTGACAAATCTTCGGTAGAATCCAACATGCCCAAGGAAGCTTCAATGTGTATTCACGTTAGTAGGTGGTGGCAATTTTTCTATGGCTTCAATCTTAGCCCCGTCAACTTCTAACCCGAATTTAGACATTTTGTGCCTAAGCATAATCCCTTTAACTATCATGAAATGACATTTTTACCAATTCAACACTATGTTGGTATCTTCACATCTTTTAAAAATTTTCTCAAGATTAACGAGACAAGCTTCATAGCCCTTTGAAAAGTGCTTGGGGCGTTGCATAGCCCAATCATTCATGAAAATTTCAATTGACTCTTCAAGGTGGTCTGAGAAGATGACCATTATGCACCTTTGAAAAGTGCTTGGGGCGTTGTATAGCCCAAATGGCATGTGCCGAAAGGAGAATGTCCCATAATGGCAAGTGAAAGTTGTTTTTTCTTGATCTTCGGGTTTGATCATAATTTGATTATAGCCCGTATAACAATCTAGAAAACAAAAGAAGTCATTCCCAACCAATCAGTTCAGCATATGATTTATAAATATAGAGGGAAGTGATCCTTCTTTGTTGCTGCGTTAAGCTTATTGTAATCCATACATATTCTCCAACCTGTGATCGTGTGCATTAGAATAAGTTCGTTATTCTGGTTGGGAACTACTGTCATGCCACCTTTCTTGAGGACGTATTACAGAGGATTGACCCATTTATTATCTACAATAGGGAAAATAACGCTCGTGTCCAACCACTTGATAATTTCTTTCTTGACGACTTCCTTTATTGCATGATTGAGCCTGCGTTGGTGATCAATAAATTCTTCATTTCCTTCCTCTGATCTAATTTTGTGCATGCAATAGGTTTGGCTGATTCTCTTGATATCTGCTAGGGTCCACTCTATCTCCTTGATGTATTTCTTCAAAACTGTCAAGAGAGCATCTTCTTTTTCTTTGAAGAGTGTTGCTGATATAATTACGAGTAGAGTATTGCCTTAACACTGGCGATTGTTCAAGTGAAGGCTTAATCTTACCTTGGTTTTCTAATCCTAAAGGTTCAAAATTCCTTTGAATTTCTCTTATCACATAGCAAACTTCAAGCATTTGACCATTTCCTCATCCTTCAGTTCCTTAATCACCTCATTGGCTTCGAATTCACATATATAGAACCAATCCTCTTCTAATTCAACCGATTGACATGTATTGACCTTGTCAGGATATTCCATCGCCTTGAGAATATTAAACTTCATCTTCTGGCCATTAACTTGCATGGTTATCTCACATTTGTAAACATCAATTTGGGTCCTCCTAGTAGATAGGAAAGGTCTTCCCAAAATAATGGGCACATCCTTGTCAGGTTCATAATCTAGTATGATGCATTTGGCTGGTAAGATAAACTTATCCATCTTTACAAGAACATCCTCTAAATTCCTTCTGGATGTACTAAAAAGCGATTTGCTACCTACAAGTTAGCAGTTGTAGGTGTAAGTTCTCCTATTCTTAGTTGCTTAAAAATTGACATAGGCATGAGATTGATGCTAGCTCCAAGATCGCATAGGCCTTGCCCTATGTAAATTCCTTAAATTAAATAGGGAATAGTAAAACTCCCTGGATCTCGCATCTTTGGTGGAATATTTTCTTGTAGAATGGTGTTGCATTCTTAATTTAATGCAACCATCTCATAGTTTAGCATCTTTCTTTTTTATGAGATGACATCTTTTAAGAATTTAGCATAGGAAGGCATTTGCTCCAATGCCTCAATAAGTGGGATATTAATATGCAGTTGCTTTAGCATGCCTAGAAAGCGTTGAAATTTTTCTTCATTATTCTTTCTTCTCAACCGTTGTGGATATGGAGGAATTTCCATTTCATTTGATGCTTTAGAAGTTGAAACTATCTCCCAGATGAATTTCTGCCTTCCTCTGTGTTTTATTGTAGTGGTGTATTTGTTTCCTGTCTAGTTACTTATCATTTTCTTGCTCAGAAGATTTTTATTATGTTTCTTCGGCAAGTTTGATTGCCTTTTCTTTCTAATTTTCATTCATCATTCAACCACTTCTCAATGTCACCGTGTGACATTGTTCTTTGCCTGAATTCTCCGCCTAGCGAGGAACTTTTATATTGCTTGATAGTGTACCTTATGGTCTATTTTTCAACTCTCTAGTGATCAATCCAATCAAGGTTTTGAATGGATGATGCTTGGCTTTGTAGCACCAACTTGTTTTCTGGATATACTCTTTCAGAAGATTTTGCAATGGTGAAGAAATTGATTGTTGAGATAAGCAACTCTCCAGCGATCAATCCAATCAAGGTTTTGAAGATTTTCTCGTTGACCATCTGTGTAACCGCATTTACCTGCCCATTTTTTACGCCAATTTTTTGTTGGGGTTGATGCCCTAAATCTCGTAGGGTCCTATAGTTTGTAAACATGGTATGAACTATAAGAGTATATCAGCATGCAGCGGAAGCAACAAGGATCAATAAGCATTCTAATTCATTAATTTTGGCTATAAATAAAGCATGCTCATACAACAATAAGAGGGTTTCAAGAAATACCTTTGTAGAACATTTTGAAACTCGAATTTAGCTGCAAAACTTCTCCAAATCTTCTTGTGAACCACTTCAAGATCTTCCCTACTATTCTACTAGAGCTTTAGATTGAGTTGTGGGACTCAAAATGAGCTTGAATAAAGGGAATTTGGAGAAGAAGCTCACTGACGCAACTTGAAGAACACATTCTTCAACCTCGTAAGTTTTCAACAAAACTTCTACAAGTTCATCAGATTTTGCATGCTCGATTCTCAGCTCAATCTTTCCTATTTATTGCAAGACCATCATGCAAAGAAGAAGACTGCATAAAGAGCACCTCATGCTAGGAAGATTGAATCAAGAATCAAGTGAGAATTGTGTGAGCTTCTTGGTTGAGAAAGTGGAGATTTCCCACTTTTCCATTTTGTGTTTTCAAATATTTTTCCAATTTCAAACTGATTTCCAAAATCAATTTTGATTTCAAAAATTGAAAACTTTATTAATTTTAAACAATTAATTTCATAAATTGATTTTCTAATAAAATTAATAATAATTAAATAATTTAATTAATTCTAATTAATTCAATAACAAATATTGAATTAATTTTACACAAATTCCACCATAATGAATCCCTATTCATGAATTTAATATTTAAATCATATTTAAATATTAATTAATTCTCTAATTTCATTTAATTCCAAAATTAAACGTGTAATTATAAGACATATAAATACTAATTCGCTTAATTCTAATTTGAACGTTTCAAATTAACTTATCACGCTACTCTAAGGCTAATCCATTTATGAGCTAGTAGGGGGACTTCGTGGACCTACAGATCAAGGGCTCCAATGATCCGAGATTAATTGGCTAAACTCTTTACATCGAATTAACCCCCATTCGTGTGACAACGTTTGCCAGGAACTGAATCCTTGGTAAGAGGAACTGATGTGATTAGTAGAACCAAATCAAGAACCTAGGCAGAATCATCATTCTCTACCAAACACGTCTTCAAGACCAATAAATCATATTTACTATCTTTAGACTTCCTCCTCTTTTGGAGAGTAGTGAGATCAGTATATTAACCTAAATAAGCTCCAAATTCCATTTTAGAGAACACTTCTCGTCTATGAACAGAGTAAGCAACACTTGCTTTCTCTTCTTGGAGGTTATTTTGGGAACTGACACTACTGGTGTCTTTGTCATCTATCCCTCTATACTCGAAAGGTAAGAACTGACGTTCAAACAATTCTTACAATGAGTCCATGATATCACGTGTAATGACCTTGTTCTCAACCCTTTTGGCTAAAGCATCAGGTATGCTAGCCAATATGTGAAGTCGAGCCAATGAATTAGCCTTCATCCACACCTCATATGCATTACGAATATTTCGCGGTGCATCAAGAATCGGGACTTGAGTACACTCCTCAACCATGACAAACTCGAGATCGTTTACTACGAAATATGTTTTAACGAACTTTTTCCACTATATGAAATCGGTCAAACTAGAGGCATTTAACAGAAAATCAAACATATTGCTAAAAACACAAACACATTGACCTATGTTAGGTTTTAAGCAAATACTTGTTGAAAAGCATACAACATCCAATACGGTTTAGCAAAACTAACATGAACCCCGTGTGACATCTAGTTTCGCAATGACGCTTCAAAGGTTTAGGACAAAAGCCGCCGAAGGGTGGTTAATTTATCCTTCCTCTGAATTGAGACATTCTCAACCAGCCATTAATACCAGAACAACTTTTGCTCTTCTAATGACTAGCCATCATTGATTTGGTTAAGAAATCATTAACTTACTTAACAATTTTCCGTAAGTGTGACCGTCCATTTTAGGCCCTAGAGTTCCTCCCCAAGCAGCCAATCCGAAGGGAAAAAAGTACGATTGGGGCAAAAACTAAAGTGACCCTATCCATTTCTAGACTTCACCTTGATATTAACTAACTGCACAAAACCCATCCAAAGGAGGACGCTCTTAGGGTGCCACAAAGGAGTGCAAGAATGATCTCATGGTGCGAACCAATGAAGAAGACCGCAAGACGTGTTGACACACACCCTTCATTCACTCACTATAAATACTCTCTCCGTCCACTTTGATATTGACTCATGCAAACACCATCCGAAGGAGGATGCTCCTAGGGCACCACAAAGCCAAGCATGAATCTCACGATGTGAATATTTAGGGAGAAACGTGAGTGGAATCATTGACATATCATATTTATCTCTTCCTCCTATTGAGTATTTTATAACCTAGGGTTTAGTTTACTTAGAAAAAACACGGCTAAGGATTTTAACTAAGTGACTTTTTACGTTTGCCCAAGAGTAACTTTTACCTTGGAATGTTAGAACAACTTTTGATCATCATCCATTAAGCTCTTTAACGGAGTCTTTGATCAATTTTCACATGCTTGCAGAAAATTTATCTAATTCACCTTTCCAGGTATGTTCCCAAGTAAGGGTGTTTTATTTCCGTCAGCTTAAGTACCCTAGCTTAGATAGAATCCACCTTAGACATAAGGTCCATTATAGATAGATTTAATACAATTTTAATCTTTTATGCCAATCAATTTTATCGTATTAAACCGATTCAATAGATTAAAACTTAGGTTGCTAATCCCATTAGAACCTTGAATTTAGGTCTATCTCAATCCAATTTTAAAACCCTTTTAAAACATGAGTTTGCCTAAGCCCGCATGCAACTCTTTCTTATCAATTTTAGTTCTAATTTCCATTATAACGTTTATAACAGAAACAACCAAAACCATCCACAATACAAAGCAAACACATATAAGGCATTCATAACTTTTATAAATTAGCCTAAGTGTCATGCTCCATACATTATTCATCCATTGCTACTTACAAGCAATGAAATAAGCAAACATGCTTCCATACACCCTTATACTATAACGCTTATAATATAAAGATGATGCATGAATATGTTTACTGCATGTATAAATATAACTCTTATATTTCATGATGCATGTGCATGCTCTCTTGTAATTTCATCATGTCATATTATAACACTTATAATACATGATGCATGAATAATTGCTCAACCTAAGGTGAGTTTCAAATCTATATGTCATACACCATGCCATATAAACAACATACATCTCATGTACATTAAGCAAGAATTGATGAACCGGGATAATTAGCCTTAAAATCCTTAAAAACAAAGCTAACTATTACAAATAGCAAAGAGTCTCCGGTTCAAACAGGCGGTCTTGAACCGTCCGAGCAAAGAAACGCGTCTCCACTGATTGTGTTCAAAACTCCTTGTGATCTCCTACACGAGAGAGTAAACACTTTACTCAATTGTTTACCAACTCTTCCCAAGCTAAACGATCGTTTAGGAATGATCGTGTACCTTTACTATGCGATGAAGCATGAGGCACGCGATCGTGCAATGCATAACGTACAATGCAAGCCTTAAATGATCATCTAAATGACAACGATGCGATGAAGTACAATCGTCTAAATGATTGCTGAGCAAGCGTGAGGTATTGCGTACCGGGTGATTGTATAGTTAGTGACTATGCGATGAAGAATGCTAATTACACGATCGTTTAGTGCGTGCGCCTGTTATTAAACGATGAGCATTACATGCTCTATACGATCGTCTACCTCTAGCGTCCACGCGATCGAGCAACCAACGCTACGAGATAGAGAAAACGCCTTACCCTATGAATTGAATATTGTGAATTTTAATAATTGCAGTCGAGGTCGTGGTCATGGTCAAGGTCAGAACGGGAAGAGGAAGAAGTAATTATTATTTTCGTGGTGATCGTTCTAATCATCCAAATTTCAAAAGAACCCCTCGGAATGATGATCATAAGGGAAAACACCACAAGATAAGAATTCAAAAAATGTTGAACAACAATGCTTCCGATGTGGTATGACTGGACATTGGGCACGTATATGTCGTACATCAAAATATTTAGTTGATATGTATCAAGCTTTCATGAAGGAAAAAAGGAAAACTATGGAAACAAATTTTTCTTACCAAGATAATGATATATTTGACCCATCCCATACGACAAATTTAGATGTGGTGGACTTATTTGAATCTCTTGAAGAGAAAATTAGCACCATCGATGGAACAACAAGTGTTTCTTTTTATTTTGAGAATATCTAGGATTAATGTTGTTTTTTTTTTTTTCATGTTTTTTAGGTTAAAATTTTGTATTTCAAATTTTGTATATCTTATTGTAATTATCTTGATTAATGAACAATCATAGACTATTTTCATATGTTGAGTGACTCAAAAATGAAGAATGAAGATCTATGTCTGGCAGACTGTGCAACTACACATACAATACTTACAAGTAGGAAATATTTATCTAAACTAACAATGCTGGAAGCAAAAGTCAATATATCATGTTCTGTAAACTTAATTGAAGGATTTGGAAAAACAAATATTATTTTACATAGAGGAACAAAATTTACAATTAACAATGCATTGTTCTCTAGTCAATCAAAGAGAAATCTACTAAGTTTTAAAGATATACGTTGCAATGGTTATCACATTGAGACTGATAGAAATATGAGATAGAATATCTTTATATCATATCTAATGTTTCACATGAAAAACGTATACTGGAAAAGTTGTCTGCTTTATCTTCTAGATTATATTATACTTATATATGAGTAATTGCAACATATGCAACAATGAACCCGAAGGTCATGAATCCATATATATTTACAATTTGGCATGATTGATTGGGTCATCCAGGATCTATAATGATGAGAAGAATTATTGAGAACTCACGTGGACATCCATTGAAGAGTCAAAAGATTCTTCAATCTAATGAATTATCATGTGATGCTTGCTCTCAAGGTAAATTAATAATTTGACCGTCACCAACTAAAATGAAAAATGAATCACCAACATTTTTGGAACGAATTCATTGTGATATATATGGATCTATTAACCCATCAAATGGACCACTTAGATATTTTATGGTATTAATAAATTCATCTAAGTAGATGGTCACACATGTGCTTATTATCAAGTCGAAATTTTGCATTTGTAAGATACTTGCTCAAATAATTAAGTTAAGAGCATAATTTTCTATTTATACAATTAAGACTATTTGTCTTGATAATGTTGATGAATTTATATCTCAAGCTTTTTGTAATTATTGTATGTCAATTGGATAAGTTTTGAACATCCTGTAGCTCAAGTTCATACACAAAATGATTTAACATAATCATTTATAAAACGTCTACAGTTAATTGCTAAACCATTACTTATGATAACTAAGCTTCCTACATCTGTATGAGGACATGCATTTATAGATGCATAAGGTTTTTCACAAATACCTGATATTGGTTATGAGGAGACATATTCTTCAGTGGTGCATGCAATTACACTAAGATATTTAATTGGTTTGACTGTGTATGAATGTCTGGACATGCATCTTATGATGTAATTACAACATATTTATATGGATCTTTTGATAATGACATTTATATGAAAATCCCATAAGGATTTAAGATATCTGAAACATATAAATCAAGTTCTCGAGAATTGTATTGAATAAAGTTATAGAGATCACTATATGGATTGAAATAATTAGGGCGAATGTGATACAATCAACTGAGTAGATATTTGTTGAAAGAATGATATCAAAACCATCCAATATGTCTGTGTGCATTTATAAAGAAATCACAGTCAGGATTTGCTATTATAATTGTATATGTTGATGATTTAAATATAATTGAAACCCCCAAAGAGCTTTCAAATGCAACATAATATCTTAAGAAAGAATTTGACATGAAAGATCTCGAAAAAACAAAATTTTGTCTTGGTTTGCAAATTGAGCATTTAGCAGATGGAATATGTGTTCATCAGTCAACTTATACATGAAAAGTTTTGAAAAAGTTTTATACGAAAAAAGTACATCCACTGAACATTCTAATGGAAGTTCGTTCACTGGATGTGAAGAAAGATATATTTCGACCTTGAGATGATAACGAAGAACTTCTTGGTCCTGAAGTACCATATCTTAGTGCAATCAGTGCACTTATGTATCTTGCTAATAATACAACACCAGATATTGCATTTTCAGTAATTTATTAGCTAGATACAATTCTATTCCAACGAAAAAACATTGGAATGGAATTAAGCATATACTTTGTTCTCTTCGAGGAAGGATTGATATGAGTTTATTTTATTCAAATAAATCAAAATTTGATGTAATTGGTTATGTAGATTCTGGATATTTATCTGATCCACACAAAGTTAGATATCAAACAGGTTATCTGTTCACATGTGGAGGAATTGTGATATTATGGCGGTCAGTGAAATAGACCATAACAACTGCTTTCTCAAATCATGTTGAAATTCTTGCAATTCATGAGGCAAGTCAAGAATGTGTATGTCTAAGATCAATGACTCAACACGTTCATAGAACATGTGGTTTGTCTTCTAGTAAAAATCTTCAAACGATATTATACGATGACAACACAACATGCATAGCCCAAATCAAAGGAGTATATATTAAAGGAGATAGAACAAAGAATATTTCATCCAAGATTTTCTACACTAATGATCTTGAAGAAAATGATGACATCATTATACAACAAATTTATTCGAAGGATAACCTGAAAAACTTATTTATAAAATCATTACCAACTACAACTTTTGAAAAATTGGTGCACAACATTGGAATTCGACGACTCAAGGATCTTAAATGATGTTTTCATGAGGAGGAGCAAATAAATTGTATTCTTTTAGAAATATGAATTATATGAAATATGTACTTTTTTTCCTTCACTAGGATTTTTCCCATTGGGTTTTTCTAGTAAGGTTTTAATGAGGCATATTTCATATATATAATGAGCATATAAGAGGGTGTATTACAAATATCATAAAATATGTACAAATTAGATGCCCATGCTTAGTGTCGCTTCTCCCTTACTCCATATGTTGACCATGTGTCATACAACAACTTATACTTAGTGTCCAAGTGTGCCACATCCTATTTGCCAAAGTCCCTATAAATAAGTGTTCATTTGTTGATTTTATAGATACACACACACATTGGTGAGAAAATCCACTTCAAATTTCTATTTTCCATATTTTCGATTTACATAATTTCTTATATTTTGATATTTTATTTTATTTATTATTATATTGTATTTTCTCCATATCCGGGTTCCTGTTGTGCTCATCAGTTTTACAACATATACCATTTAAATAAAAAATATATAATAATTTCATTTCCACAAAAAAACTTTTTCTAAGGAAAAAAGAACAATCAACAAGGAAAAACAAATGTGCACTGAAGTACCGATGACGTTGAGCACGTGGAGATCATCAAGTGGTGCTAATATGATTTTATTCATATGAGTGAAGGTGGAGATAAAATATTCAACTTCCTCTCAGACAAAATAAAATTTAATAAAGGAAAATTATTTCAAATGATAAAACTGTTGAAAATATTTATAAGATATAACAAAATTTTAGAACTATTAATGATAGACGTTGATAGATACTGATAGACTTCTATCAGTGTCTATTAATGTCACTGACAGACATTGCTGGAAGTCTATCAGCATCTATCATTGATAATTCTAAAATTTTACTATATTTTGTAAATATTTTCGTTCATTTTTCTATATTGAAAACAACCGTTTAATAAAACCAATTGGATTTATCATTTTTGGCTATAATTAAAACCTACTATAGGTTTACATAAAAGCATATGCACGAAAATTAGAAAAACCCAAAAATGCATAAGTCGGTAAAATTGTCTTGAGATTGTTATATGAATAATATCATAAAAAAAGTCAGAAAAATACATAATCTTCTGTATCAGAGAAAATCTGAGCCCAACAAATTCATGTTGTCTCCTTACAATTTTACTCACTCTAGTACTTGAGTTTCATGGGTAATTGTCTCAAGGATAGAACAGATTACCTTTCTTATGGAAGTAACACCTCGTCTACAAGATCCAACGAATTATACTTTATGAAAATAAATCAAACTTTAAAAACTTTATAAAAAGGGACAAAGTTTCATGGGGGAAAATTCATATGAAAAAATATTCTAAAATGTAATTTGAAGAAGAGACATATTGTAAATTATTCATAGCCATTCAAATAGTCATGTCTCTTCTTCAAGTTGGGTAATTGAGGAAAAAAAAACATATACATTCATAAATGTACAACTCTACACGAAGGATCACATACCATTTATTTCAACAATTGTTAATAATAACCTATGAAGCACAGACACAGATACGGCTACACGATACAGATACAATCGGATACGGTGATTCGTCAATTTATAAAAAACTAAGATATGGATACGTCTAAGGATGTGTCATTTTTTTATATAATTTTTTTTAATATATATATTTCTAAAAAACGAGGATATTGATACTTTGAAGATACATTTATTTTTCTTAAAAAAATCTAGAATATATATAAATTTAGCATACAAGTTAATAACAATAGCACAAAATAGAATACAAACACTTAAATAAAATACAAAAAAAGCAACATCTAAGATGTTGAAGTACAATAGTTAATAAAATGCAATAGAAAAGTGACTCATATTGCAAAGAAGAAGAAGAAGATTAGAGGGAGAAGTATAAAGATAAACGAAGAATTTCTTCATTGAATTGTTGAAGATATCCAAATGGTTTATATTTTAGTAGATTTTGTGGGGACTCAATTGTGAAGATGGAGATTGGATGATTCTAGTATAGGGTTCGGTCCGTTATTTTCTTCCCTCTTTTAGTTTTGGACTCAAATAATGAGTTTTTTAAATTGGTTGCCTAGTTTTAGATTGGGAAAGATTAGATGAGTTGCTTGTCTTTTTTCTTTAAAAAATAGTATGTATTGAAATAAATACGTCAAATCGTGTGTCAGATACGTATCTAGAAAGTATCTGGAAGTATCGGTACCGATACGTGTCTGATATAGATTTTTTGCCTCACATGAAGTATATTTGCTTCATAGATAATAACTAATCATCCACAATACTATTGTATTGTATTTCCCACCTTGAACAATAAGAGATCTCATGAACTTTGCTTTTGGAATCACAATCACCCAAAAATTATCATTACTAATATGATAATTGTAATCATTTATATTGTATATCATGCATGGATGTTATCTCCATTCCCTAACCACTTTGGGTTCGATTTTGTTTGCACTTACAGTCTAATGAGATATATATTTGGGCACTTCACCTTCAAGATGTGAGCAAGGTTTTGAGTAAGAATAATCTTTTGTTGCCATATTTTGTAGTTCTCTCTCTTGAAATTCTCTTTAATTTCTCAATATGAAGTTTTGACAAATGATCATCAACTGAATCATGGTCCAAGCAACAATATTAGTGGAGAAATTTGCAACCATTAATTTGAATAAATTTCATTCTTGATCAGGGAAATACATTGAATATAGAAATTGTAAAGCACTAGCAAATGACTTGTACTATAATTGACTACAAACAGTTATATATAAATACGACTAGAACTTTGGTATATAATAAAAATTACAAAAGATAGTAGTAAGCTGGGTAAGAAGAGTAAAGAAGCCCGAATAATGATCGTAGATGATCAAATTGATAGAAACAATAATAGCATCAAATGAGTTCAGCTTGAAAATGCAACAATACGATAGTAGGTAATCGTGACACGCTACTATAAACAATGACCTAAAAACAATTATCCGCTTTGAACAAATTGATAACAAACTACACAATTGTCACAACAAGGATTCAATAGCTAGTTAACATAATACCTATAAAACAACAATCAGCTACACATATTTAGATGAGCTCTCAGCAAACCAAAATCAAATGGAGAAAATATAGAAGAAAAATCGAGAAGAAGAGGCCAACTATATAATTTATTATAACCATATAAAAAGGTAACTCCTCAAAAATGAAAAGATAAAACACAAACATACTAAAAATTATTCAAATTCTTAGTAGCTACAAATTTAATTTCTGAATATTCTTAATTTAAGCAACCATTTTGAAACTTTAGATAAATAAGACCACTCTTTTCATATAATTTACAATGAAATCCATCCCAGACTCACCAAGAAAAATAGTGAATTGAAAAAAATCATAAATTTAAAGTAATAACACAGCTCCCAAAAGATTTGGACCCTGAGAAAGCTGCCCCTACCAAATGTATCCACAAAAGAGAGAGAGATCTACATTTGGATGATTAATTTGATCTCATAATCAACCTAATTTAAAATCTTAATAAACTTGGAAATTTATAGAAAATTCTACGAGTAGAAAAAAAAGTATATTAATTGAATAAAAAATGAATTAGGGTCTTTACTCTAGTATTATGTTAAATCACAAATCAGCTCAAAAGTTTAAGTAAAAACAAAGGAGCTCCCTTCAGTCCAATACATGACAACGATGATCAAAGATCGCTCCTACATCGTTAGATCAGGAGCCCATCACACAGCTTCAATATCAAAATTATGGAGGTTTAGAGGATGATGAGCTATTGAACTAACGAACGAGCAGCAATCGTTTGACCTTCTACCTGTCTGGGGATGAACTGAAGAGAGCTCCTACCTAAAATTAATCATTCATGCAACAAATATAAAACTGTATAAGCTACTAAATTTTATTCCTTGGTATTTGAATAAAACCCACAAACAAATCCTTAAACTAGAACCCTTCTTTCCATTTCCCTTGTGAAATTCAATTTTTGTGTAAGAATTTTCAAAGGAAGAAGCTAGAGAGGAATAGAGAGAGGGGGTATAGAGGAAGAGGGGAGGGGAGAGAGAAGTTTAATTAAATAGGGTTGGAAGGGAGGGACATGGAGATCTATATTTGGATTTGGATTTGGTAAAATGTTGTGTAAATGTTTGAAACATTTCTAAATTATTCATCATACCACACAGCTGGACAGCTCTAAAGTCTAAATGTTGTTTCATTATGTCACTTTTTTTTTTTTTTTTCCTCCTCTCTCTCTCCAAAATAGATCCATATATTCATTATATATTTTGAAAATTTTATTTGTGTCAACAATCTCAAATTTTCAATGTTTAATTAGGTTATGATCTCTTAACCTTGTCTTTTGTTTTTGTTTTTCATTATTTTGTTAAGGTTCTATAGATTTAATAGGGAATGTGACGAATTTTCAATATTAATTAGATAAAGGGATAGACTACGAGTATATAAAATGAGAAAAATTATCTCTAATAGTACCATAGGGGTGAGTATGATAGACCAAAAAACGGAACCGACCAACCAAAACAAAGTCGATCGGTCGGAGAAGGAGAGGGGCCAGTCAGTTTCGATTTGGGAAAATTTCAAATCAGCAAATTTAAAAAAAATTAAAGAATAAAATCGACCGACTTTTACTCCTTGATGGTCAAGGTTGGTTTACAAATTTACTAACGGAAGTCGATTTGGTGGTGATTTGGTTGGAAAGCCAATTCCAACCGACCGATGCTCACCTCTAAATAGTAGCCTTTTAGAGACTTAAACCCAAGAAATGGACAATATCATACAATGGTGAAAATATTTGGTGGGTCAATATTATATCTAACAAGAATGTGTATCAAAGTCATGCCTCTGCCTTAGCCGTGGGTAGAATCCTATGATATCGAACTAGGGGTATACATGGGTTGGGTTGGGGGATTTTTTGGACAAACCAAAAAATTCGGGTTGGTTGGGTTAGCAACCCAAATGACCCAAATTAGGTCTCCAACCCAACCCAACCCAATCAATTCAGGTTATTTATTCTTTTTCTTTTATTTTATTATATTTTTTTTATTAACTTAAAATATTTAAATTTTTGTACAACACATACTAATAATTAAAATTTCATAAAACACAAATGTTAAATATCAAAATCCAAGATATCTATTACAAACTTCATACAAACATCATAAAAATTTATATGATTTATAATATTTATAAGTTATAATATATATGTTAATAATATTAGAATTCGGGTTGCGATGGGTCAACCCGAAATTTTAGAAGTACAACCCGAAAAAAACATAAAAAAAAATTCAACCCAACACAACCCAAAATTAAAACTAACCCAACCCAATCATTACAATTTGGATTCGATAGTCCGAGTTATTCGGGTTGTCGGATCATTTGAACATTCCTATATCGAACAAAGAAATTGATGAGTCTAGCTAGAAAGGAGAGACTACTCTTAGTGGTTCGGAAGATTGTTGGAAATGCAAAGAAAGTCCCACCTTAGCTAGTTAAAGAAAAAATTCTGAGTATATTAGTGAAGATAATATTATAACATTGTGGAGATATATTTACAAGATTGTTGTCCCTAATAAATGATATTCAGTAAAATGAAAGTGATGAGAGTTTATATCAAGAGTAATTAAACAACATGGGGGAGATATATGAAAGTTGATACTAGGCAAAGAAAATTATAATCAATAATTTACCTTCAATCAATTCTGCACTCAAAAGAGAGATGGAATGTCATGAGGTAAATAAGATGTTCACCCAACTAGGATAAACACCTTCTCAACGAGCATCGCGACTTTAGAAAATAAAGATAGATGGATTTTAAACTCTTTTTTTATTATTATAATTCAAGCCTAGGAATTTGAACTAACGATAATCTTTAAGGAATATATTAATGAATTAAGTTTATGTTAACTTTTTAAGTGGTAAATTTGAACTAATTAAGCTACTTACAATGATCAGCGTTTGAGGGAGTAATGGAGATCTCTAAGCTTAATGTGGAACTCTAAATTGTAGTGTTCTTGGCAAGTGAAGCTTAATTGTTGTTCTTCTTGACCTACTTTTCTCTAGCATTATTCATGTTGGGGTATCTCTTGGTGCTAGTGTATTGGTTTCATTAGCATGACAATAAAGAACTTTGAAATGACCTAATTGTAGGAGTTTAGATTGTATATATGTTAGTGGGGAAGATGATCGTGGAGTTCTTCTTGCTAATGGCCTATGCATGTTGGAAGAGTTCACATACTCGAGACTTTTGAGAATTCCACGTCAAAAAAAAGGTCTGTTTTGATTCACTTAGAATAAATGTTTTTCAAAAATTTATTTTAATTTAAACAATTTTGATAAAATTGGTTTAAAATAAAAATATTATTATTTTCAAAAGTATTTTTATATATAAGTTTGTTTGATTTATTATATATTAAAGGTGTTTTTATTAATATCAAATTACTATAATGAACGACTATAAAATACTATAAACTGTTGAATGGTCGTCAGTGGCAGTGGGCAATAATGGTGGTGGCTTTTGAAGATTGGTCGAAGGTGGTCGCATGAAGTTGAACGACGACAGTGGTCAAAGGTGGTTTCGACGATGGCGATGGCTAGAGTTAGCGACTGATGGTGGTTTCTGAAGTTGTCTGACGACGGTGGTTGGGGTGGTAGCTAAAATTGGCCGATAAAAGGTGGTGGTAGCCAAGACAACATAGTGGAAATTAGATAGATGACTTTGAGCATTTTGGTCGTTACTTTAAAAATCATACAAATTAGGGAAGGATTAATATTAAACATTTAGAAATCATTTTTTGGAAAGTTGATTTGAGATGTTTATCCTAAACCAACTTATTTTATGAACTAATTTTTCCAAAATCTATTTTGAGTATAGTTATCAAACACTTGATTTTTTTTTCAAAATGACTTATTTTAAAAATTAAACACTTGAAAATAAATTCTAAACACATCCAAAATCATGAAATTTACCTATCTTTATAAGATAAATGAGTTATTCCTGCCGTGAATCAATTAATTTTAAGATCCAACTTAGTGTCAAAGTTCAAAGGGACACTATCTTAAGAAGTCAAACTTATTTAGGGTGTTTCAATATATAAAATTATTAATTGGGGTTTTAATTGACCGATATGAATGAAAATAGATTCTTCCCTTCTTACCAATGATAAACTTTTCAATTAAATAACACTGAATAAATCTAAAAATATATTTAAAACTTATTATAAACACAATTTCAAAATCAATTACATTAATATAATCTATGTTTATTTTTATATGAAAGCTATACATATCAAAACACCTATTTAAATTGGCTTTACCCTAAAAAAAGGGAACCACCAATTATGTATAAATGAGAAAACCTGAAATTTTAAAGCATAAAGAGAAAATAAAAGGGACCCAATTATCGGAAAAATAATGATGGATTTGAGAGAAAAGTAAGCTATACATGCACCCAAATTTGTATTCACTTTAATGAAGGTATCTCTAAAATATTCTGTGTGTAGTGGATGATTGGCAAAGCCATTGATAACCATAAATAATATCTTTATCCTCTTGTTTGAAACCAACAAGGGAATGTGAAATGGAAATTTGTTCAACTAAAGAATAATAGATTGGTAATGTAGTTTGTGGAGGATGATTTCATCTTGTCTCCAAATTGCACCCCAGCTATTATCAATCATAAAAGGGTAAGAAATTTATGGGAATTTTGTTTGTTTTGGCTAATGTTTAAGGTTTTAAGAGTTTCTTAACCATTCTTTTTCAACTTTGTTGTTTTCTAATAATTTTATAATTTTATAATGATAGTGGATTTTGTATATAATGTTTGAAATATCAATCATTGATAAGTAAAAATAGATAACATTATAAAAACTACAATATTTCACATTTAAATCTTTTGATTGATATAATTCATTTAAAAATCCAAATCATTTAAGGAGTGACACTCAAATGCATATGATGATTTAATTTTTTAAAGTAATAATTTTTGTAGGTGACCAACAAGAGCGTAGTTTAACTGGCATAATGTTCATACAATACCTCTTAAAAAAAATAATAATTTTTGTAAGTGTGACTTACAAGAAAACTAATTTTTTATATAGTT